>NW_005370635.1:373356-395894 GCF_000412655.1 Myotis brandtii
GCTGCTCTAAACCCTCCCTCGGTACCAGGCCCTTCAAATACACCTAGTCTTCTTGTCAAACAGTTCTCCCCAAGGTGAGCTGTACTCTCTCTTTCTCTACACACCATCTTTATGCCAACAACTCCCTATTTCTGCCCAAACCTCACTCTAAGCTCCAGACACACACATTTCACAGTCTTCTTTCTGACTTGTCTCACAAGAGCCCTAAATTCAGCATATCCAAAACTGAAGTCTTTTCCATCACCTTGCCTGGGTTGCTGCAGCAGCTCCTAACTGACCTCCACCTTTGAAACGTTTGACCATTTCTACAAAGCCAAAGTGATCGCCAATGGGACTGTTCTAAATGGCAATCTGATCCCCTCAGTCCCCTGCTGAAGGGCCCTAGTACCTGCCTGATATTCAGGGCTGACAGCTCCTTTGGGAGTGCAGCCCTGCTGTGGCTCAGGTCTTCAAACCGAACCCCTCCAGCCGCAGGAATCGCTATCAAACTCTCTTGCCACAGGCTTTGCACTGACTTTCTTCATTCCACAATTTCTCCATCCTCCCATCCTGCTCCTCACTTAACAGAGAGGGGAGTTAACTAACTCCCTGTCATTCTTCAGAAGACTCAGTTGAAAAGTAAGTCACTTTCTGTAGAAGCTGATTTTCTCTCCTCTCCAAGTAGAATGGGAGCTCCAGTTATATACAGCCATATTCCCTTTCAGGAACCACACCCGTAAGTATTCAGATGACCTTACACCAGACTTGTGCAAGGTCAACTAGGAGGAGGACTGCATCTAACAAAAGCAGGTGCCCAGTGGATCTTTGTTAAATAAAGTCAGTAAGTGGCCTCACAAACATCATGTTTTCACTATTTCACTGCCTTTTTTTTAACTCTGAGAAAAAAAGCATTAATGTTTTTTATAATAAATCAAACAATTCCCAGTGTTTAAAATTTCCCCCAAGTGTTTAAACATTCCAGTTTAACAGCATTTATTAAAATCCTGCATTTGGCTGTCCCACATCTCTAATCTCCTTTAATAGAGAACAGCTTCCCCACCGTGTGTGTGTGTGTGTGTGTGTGTGTGTGTTTTCAATTTTTTAGTCTTCCAGGATAGAGATTTCTTGAGTCCAGGCCAGGTATCTTGTAAAATGCCCATGATCTATTTGGCTGGCTATTTCTTCATATCAGATTCAGGTTAAAGATGTTGTCAAGAATATATCTCAGATGATATGTTGTGTACTTCTCATAGCATCACATCAGGAGACACAGTGCCCAAAAGTCACAGCTGTGTCCCTACTCAGTCATACTTCAGGTAAGCCCATACTGCAGGAGCCCCACCCCTTCCCTAGACCCAGATTCCAGCCAGCCTTACACTAGAACAGACATCCAAGTACCACGAGACAGAGGAAAGCCTCTGATGAGACAGCCAGCAGGCCTGAAGGGCAACAAGTTCAGAGTGAAGTGAACAAGGGGAGGTTCCAGGAGGGCTATCTCCACTCACAAAAACAGAAGTGACAGATAACTGATGAGTCAGATGATGACAAGGAGAGATTTGGAGAGAGGGAGAGAGGAGTATGAAGCCATTATAGAAAAACTGGTAACTAAGCAAAAAGGAAGCAATTATTAACTGCAGGATTATTCTTATATTTCAGGCAAAATTTCCATATATATATATATATATTTTTAATTTTATTTGCTAAAAGGATGGTGTTCTATCTCCTTTTCCTTTCCATTTTCTATAATCATCCCCATTGTTATTTGGTGACCGTAAGAGATTATTCTTTTCTAAAGATACCTTATATCAGTGGTTCTCAACCTTGGCTGCACATTAGAATCACCTGGGAATCTTTTTTAAATCCTGATTTCTGGGCCTCATCCTCCGGAAATTCTGTTTCTTTGTTACTAATGTTGTGACCCCACCCCATAACAAAGAAACAGAATTTCCGGAGGATGAGGCCCAGAAATCAGGATTTTAAAAAGATTCCCAGGTGATTCTAATGTGCAGCCAAGGTTGAGAACCACTGCCTTATACGGTCCCAGTTGGTTAATTTAAGTTGGTTAAGAGTATGGACTTTGCTGATCAGGCACTGTTACTATCAGCTGTGTGACATTGGCAGGTTACCTCATCATCTCTGTGCCTCAGTTTTTTCATCTATTTTATAGATTCTATAAAATAGGGGTAATAGAACTTAACCTCATAGGGTTGTGAGAATAAGATAAGTTGCAACACATCAAGTGCTTAGAACAATACCTAGCACAGAGTAAATGTTCAATATATTTTTGCAATCATAGTGAATATTAGTACTGCTGAAAGCCTGTGGTTAAAAAGCCTGTTTTAACTTTAAAATGAATCAGCAATAAGGACTCAGCTTTTGTAGAAAAATAATACATACTGATTGAGCATAGGCTCTTGGTATTATTGTAAATAATTAGCCAGTGGAATTTTTGGTTAAACATTCCTAACTACATCTTGATAAACCACAGTGCAACTGAGCCACCCACTAAAATAGCAGAGAGACATTTAGCAGCTCAAAAGCATCACTTCACTTCACCCTATGGTTTCTGGTGGAGTTGGACAATACAATTCAACCAAATTACATAGGGAGGAGGTTTTCTTTCTTTTCATTTCTTTAAAAAAATAACATCTATATGATAGGCCTTTAATAAATGCTGGTTGAATGCATGCAAAATTCGCTGTACACGGGAGCATGAAATTAAAAGGAGTGCCACTGCTATCCTTTTAACAATCTCTAGAACTTTCTTGGATAAATGGCACTGCTGGATGCACTATGGTGCAAGACTCCAGGATGAAAGACTATCTTACATTAAGGCGAAGGCGCCGTGCAAGACTATTTAAAGGAAACGGGAAAAATCTGTCACAGGTTCCAGCTCAACTTTCTCTGTATCTCTTACTTTCCTCATAAGTAACAGTCTCATGGAAAAACGTCCAGCAAATCCAGCGTCATCCTTTGATGGAATATGTGGGCTGTTTACTTATAACAGTCCAAAGATCTAAAATTCAGTACGTATTTCAACACACAGAAATGTATTTTTGGTTGAATGGTGGTTTTATTGATAAGGTCACCATCTTTTAATAAGATTCCTTAGTCATCACTTCCAGTTCTGGATTATACCTTCGAGGGTAAGAATACAGAGTATGGTTGGTATGAAAACAGGCTTAGGCCCTGACTGGTTTGGCTCAGTGGATAGAGCGTCGGCCTGCGGACTGAAGGGTCCCAGGTTTGATTCTGGTCAAGGGCATGTACCTTGGTTGCAGGCACATCCCCAGTAGGGGGTGTGCAGGAGGCAGCTGATCGATGTTTCTCTCTCATTGATGTTTCTAACTCTCTATTCCTCTCTGTAAAAAATCAATAAAGACAATAAAAATATATTAGAAAAAAAGAAAAAGAAAACAGGCTTAGGCATCAGACAGATCAGGTATTAATCTCCAGGCCACTTCTCACCAGCTGTGTGACCCGGGGAGGTTGTTTAATCACTCTGTGCCTCAGAGTCCTTATCTGAAAAATGGAGATGACAAAAGTCCTACCTCATGAGACTGCTGAGAAGAAAAATAAGGAAATATATGAAAAGAGAAAAAAAAAGAAAAAGAAAACAGGCTTAGGCATCAGACAGATCAGGTATTAATCTCCAGGCCACTTCTCACCAGCTGTGTGACCCGGGGAGGTTGTTTAATCACTCTGTGCCTCAGAGTCCTTATCTGAAAAATGGAGATGACAAAAGTCCTACCTCATGAGACTGCTGAGAAGAAAAATAAGGAAATATATGAAAAGATCTTACCCACTATCTGGCAGTCAGTAAGCACTTTATATTTGAGTTCTCATTATTATGGCAGGGTGGTGTGATAGTAGAAAAAAAAAGTAGTTAGAAAACCATTCTGTTTTCCTCAAGTAACAACTATAAATATTTAGAAAATAAAATATGAACTACATTACATAGGACATAAAGATTTATACTGAGTCCTTGAATTCTGGCTTTAAATCACTGCTCCCTGTTTGGATGAACTCTTTGTTAATCACTTAAACTGCTGACTGCCAGAAAACCTACTTGGTACAGACCTGTGTCTACCAGGTGAGTATGCCACGTGTTGACACACATGTAAGGTAGACTTCTACAATGAGGGTAAACTGCAGGGACACTCAATCAACATCAAGTCACGGAAGATTTCTCAATCACTACCTCGAGAAATACATGGCATGGCCATAAGCAGAACCTGCAATACAGCAGAATTAAATCCCTGGATCCAAGTAAGCTGAGTTCAAGTTACACATAAATATTGGAGAAATAGCTGAGAGGTTGATTTATCCCATGTGTTCAAATATTTATTTTTTTTAATGTTTTTGTTGAATTTTCTTAGAGAGAGAGAAAGTAGGGGGGGGAGAGAGAAACACCCAATGAGAGAGAGAAACATCTATCAGCTGCCTCCTGCATGCCATCTACTGGGGTGGGGGGGGATCCAGCCTAAAACCTGGGCATGTTCCCTGACAGAAATCAAACCAGCAACCTCCTGGTGCATTGGGAAGACGCTCAACCAACTGAGCCACACCACTAGGCAAATATTTTAATTTACCAAAACAATTTTTATGTGTCTATAAAACCAATAGGGTTTGGATGTAAATGTATCAAAGTGGCCTTTAAACTTAATTGTTTATATGAGGGTTTTCACTCAGACTTGTCAGTTATAAACCTTGGTTCTTTGCTAACCACATCCTGAGAAATCAACAGAAAAAAACATAAAGAATTGGGTGAATTAAACAAGATAACTTAAATATAACCTTTCATTTTAATATTCCTGATAACAAAGAATAGTTCTTAATTAAGTTTGGGTAATCTACCATCTGTGATTAGTTGGCCCCTTTCATTCTCATAGTTCTTAGTTCTTTAACTAGATTCCGCCTCAGCAGCAACATAGGAAGATGAGAAATGACCCAGACTAAACTGTCTCTTGTATAAACACAAAATGGAATAGAAGTAAATGGCTTCTATTAGAGCCCAAGCAAAACAGACATTCAACTTCCAAACATGGATATGTGGAGACACTCAGGACAGTCACTAAAGATGACTCAGAACAGCATGCGATTGCTCCCAGGAGGAAAGCAGGAGCAGCAAGGCAGAAACTTCTGGCTCACACATGAGGACAACAAAATCGCTTTTGTTTAGAGAATTACTGTAAAAAGAAGAGAGAAATTTATGTGCTAAAATTAATAAAATTTAAGAAAATAAGTGACACTGGAAAAAAATAAGTGAAGTCATAAGCTGGCTCTTTGAAAATATAAGTAAAATAAGAGATATTAACTAAGCAGGAAAAAAAGGAAAAGAGAAACAAAAATATGCAATATTAGGAACAGAAAAGGGGATATAATTATAGATATAAATGATTAGAAGAAATGTGTATGTTATGTATAACTTTGTATGCAAAGGGAAGACATTTAAACAAAATGTTAAATTATTAAGCTTGATCAAAAACTAGGTAGAAAATAAAAACCAACTACTATATGAATATATGTATAGAAATCAATAGCATTCCATTTTACAAACAACAACAAAAACTGTAAAATATAACTTTTAAAAAGATGTATTTTATGGTATCAATGATAACTAATTTTTTAAAAAAATATCGAAGATCTCTATGGAGATAAAATTTAAAAATCATAAAAAGTGACCTAAATAAATAGAAATCATGTTAATGGATAGGAAGATTCAATAATGTACAACTTTTACCCCAAATTAATCTATAAATTATATGCAATTCCCATCAAAACCCTACCATGCCTTTTGAGGAGACCTGGCAATTTGATCCTAAAATTCATATGGAGAGAAAAAGACCAAGTCAAGACACTCCTAAAAAACAATGTGAGTGGGATGTATCTTACCAAACACTAGGATTTATCATAAACTTGTAGTAATTAAATGTATGGTGTTGTTGGTACAGAGATAAACAGACCAAGGGAGAGAATGAAGAGCTATATATGTGGGTCCACATGCTTATGTAGGAATTTCATATACATTGAGAAAGCTTATGAGAAAGCATATACATCAGAGAAAACTGGGTCAAGCCAGGGAAAAGCAAAATTGGATATTTACTTAGCTTACAACCTACACAAAATAAATTCTACATGGCTTAAAGATCTAACTATGAAACGCAAAACTTTAAAACTTATTAAAAGACAATATCAAAAACAATGTCTATGACATTAGGGTAGGGAAAGATTGTTTAAATGAGACACATGAAAAGCTGCAGAGGTGGGGGAAGGGCTGTGGAGGCAGGAAGACAGATTTATCTGACTGAATTAAAATTAAAACCTTGAAACTTTCAACTTCCTGGATGATGAAGAGAGGAGGTCAACCAAATCCTCTCCCAAAATTCAATGATCGAATTTGAAAATCTCAGTTATATGTACAAATGTGAAAAAATAGAAAGTTATATATTGCTGGTAGGAATATAAAATGCTACAAGCACCTTGGAGAACAATTTGGCAAGAATGACACTGAAGATGAACACATTATGTCTTACTCCATTCTAGATGGTAGGTCTGGAGGAGCTACAGCACATGTGCCTGAAGGACACTGCTCTGTCCCATAGTAAAACAGTGTGTGCCTATAAAGCAAAAGGCAAAGAGATCTGTGGAACAGAACACAGAGCCAAAGAGGGCCCAAGGATTATATGAAAATTTAATATCTGGGAACAGTGGCAAGTAAGGTCAGTGAAGAAAAGATAGACTAATCAATAAAGGGTTGGGGCACAACCACTTCTCCTGAAAAATAATACACTTGGACCCCTTACCTCACACCATATAGATAACCTCTCATCCATATAGATTATTTGCTCAAATCCCTTCATCACAGTTCTTGGATGTCTCTAATTACCCACCAGTACCCTTTTCATCAAACAGAAATTCCATCTATTACTTTAACCACTCCTGTTAAAATTCTTCCCTCTTTGTCCTGCTTGTCACTCTAACCCAATTTTCTTCTTTTTCCACAGCTGCAGCCAAGCAGCAAAATATTTACATTGGGAAAACAAAGACAAACTAGTGTCACTTTAAATCAGTCTCAACCCTCCAATGGGCTCTCAACACTACCTTAGCAATTCTGCTTCTTGAATTCACTTTCCCACTCTACCTCCTACCTCTTTCTTCAAACTTCCTTCCTAGTAGTACATTCCCTTTCATCGTGGTGAGAACAAAAACCCTTCAGATGGGAGTTCTTTCATCCTTACAGCAAATATGCACACCTGCCTAAAGCTGTGACATTTTCCTTCCCTCCCCTCACATCTACACAGACAATTACATATTTTCTAAGACACATCTGTTTCATTTTCCCCAGGCCCTGTTCCTTCAGTTACACCCTCTCTCTCCTCATCATCAATCTTCCACTTTACTGGATCATCTCCATCAGCATATGCACATGCCCTCCTATCATCGATCTTAAAAAGTAAAAAAGAAATACCTCTCTTGATCCCCAAACCCTGAACTACCCCACCTGTTTTTCTGTTCCCCGTCATTGTGCATCTTGGCCAAAGAGTTGCCAAATGTGAGCTCTTCACTTCCTTGTCTCCCAGTTCACTCCTTAGCCCATTCTCAACATTGTTCCCACTACTCTACCAACTTTGCTTTAAAAATTTGTGAACACTCATTTGCAAGCTGTCAAATCTAACAGTTGCTTCTTTTTTTATCTCCTTCTTACTGAACCATTCAGTAGCATCTCATGTTGTCAGCTACCCTGCTCTACTTCTAGAGACACTCAACCCCACTTCTACTCTAGAGACACTCCTCTCTTGTCTTCCAGGGTGCCACACTCTTTTGGTTCTCCTAGTTTTCTGCTCACTCCTTGTTGGTCTTTTTCTAAAAATTGGGTTCTCCAGTACTCAGCCTTAAATCTGTCGCCCTTTTCTCTACACTGCTGAGTTCCAGAAACATATCTCCAATTTGTGTCCTCAACCCTTCCACTCAGATTTCACTGGCACCTCAAACTAAACAGGTCCTAAACCAAACTCTTGAATTTCTCCTTAAATTGGCTCTTTTCTGTTGCCTTCCCTTCAGTCAATGGCATTACCATCCATTCAATTACAATTTATTCCTCTTAGTAAGTCCTGTTGTATCTTCCTCAAATTTCTACTGCCACTACCTCTGTTGTATTCGTCAGGGTTCTTCCCCAGGGAAACAGAGCTAATGTGTGTGTGTGTGTGTGTGTGTGTGTGTGTGTGTGTGTGTGTGTATACCTTTTCACCCTTAGGACTTGGCTCATGTGAATATGGAGGCTGGCAAGTCCAAAATCTGCAGAGTAGGCCAGGAGGCTGTAGACCAGGGAAGAGCTGAAGCTGAAATTCAAGTCAGAACACCATCTGCTGAATTCTCTCTTTCTTAGGGGAGGTCAGTCTTTCATTCTATTCATGCCTTCAAGTGATTGGATAAGGCCCACCAGCATTATGAAAAGCAATCTGCTTTAATCAGAGTGCACTAATTAAAATGTTAATCTTATTCAAAAAATACCCCCAAAGAAACATCCAGAATAATGTTTGACCACATATCTGGACTCCATAGCCCAGACAAAATGACACATAAAATTAACCATCTCATTTGTCTAAGCCACCTCATCTTTGGTCAAACCTATTGTAATAGCCTCCAAACTAGTCTCTCTGCTCCCATCTGTACCCTCCATATCAACAGCAGAAAGCTCTCTTCAGTCATAAACCTCTTGCTAACCTCACCCCCAATAGCTTCCTACTGCACTTAGATTAAAACCAAGGCCTCTCACCAAGATTTGAAGGGTCTGTTACTTCCGGACACTCATCCCAGGTCCAACTCTCTGCTAACCAACTCTGACGTCTGCTGCTGGTTATATTTTTCTCTCTCTCTTTGCAAGGCTAAATTCTATATACTGTATTGCCTCCCCCTTCATAACTCAGCATAACTTAAGCCCGTATCCCTGGCCTGCACAGTATTCCTCGTCATTGTTTGTTTCATGAGCACATATAAAAATTAAATATTTGTTTGGTTACTTATTTATTGCCTGACTCTGCTACTATAATCCCCATTAGTGCATGGACCATGTCTGTTTTTATCATCCCAGTGCAGAGCCCAGGGCCTGACAAATAGGAGATGCTCAAGCAATATCAATTTTAAAACATTTAAATGGAAGAAATATCTAAATATAAAAGTATTTAAAAATAGAAGATATGAATCTTGGGATAATAAGTATTTCTTAAGCAAAACAGGAAACTTACAAATCATAAGTGAAAAAAAATTCCAGATATAATTACATCAAGGTTAAAAAACAAATCTCAATTATGGAATTAAACATCATGAACAAAGTTAAAACACAAAGAAAATATATGCAATATGTATAACAAAGAGGTCTTAAAATTTTTAAATTTAACAATATAATTCAAAAATAGGCAAGGATTTTAAACATTAGATAGTTAATAAATGCCAGGAAATTAAGCAAATTTCCTATCTTAACTGACAAAAATTAAACATTTTTTACAAAAATGAAAAATCTTTTTAAAAGGTTGAAAATAATGACTTAAAAATAGTTCACATGGGCAGTAGTGTAATTACAGCAGTAGGCCAGACAGCATCAGCAAGAGAAAGGAATGCAGGAAAGCAAGGGCCTGAAGGTTTTTTTCTTACAGCCACATCTGCAATGAATCTAGTTTGTTTGAAGTACAGGATTACACATTTTCCAAAGCAAAGATCACCAACCCAGAGACAGTGACATAATTACAGTCTCTTCACCAGATAGCAAGTTATCAAGGACTAAAATTTTCTGAGGCTCAAATTTCTCAGTAAACACAGACTCCGAAGTACCTTCTTCAGAAATGAATGCCAAAAACATTAGTTTCAGGATTCACAATTAGTATGCCCTTATATGCTTTGGAAGAAACAGATACAGTTATTTAAAGGAAAGAAATTACTCCTAAGGAATCTTTTGCTTCTCTCTAGCTTTAAATTTCACTTGGTATTAATTCTATTTACAGAATATAACCTCTACCATTCTGGAAATTGTACTTAAAAATCATAGTTAATATTTTAAACATTTCCGTGTTCTATTTTCCTCATCTATTAAGATAAGTAATTACCTAATTCTATCCCAGCCCATCCCCCGCTCCCACACTGGTAATCATACATTGACATCTTGAAGTCACATAAAAGATATATTCCACCAACTGAGAAGACATTTGTAGAAATGGCCCTCTGTCCGGAGCACCATTCACATTCTGCCTGACGACACATGCAAAGCACAGCTCGTGTGGGTCCTCAGCCTCCAATAATGGCATCTAAAACTACCAGCTGGACAGATTAGGCTTTTTGACATTTAATTCACATTTTCCCCCGGCTTTATTGAGATATGATTGTCATGTAAATTGTTTAAGTTTAAGGTGTACAACATGTTGGCTTGATACACTTATATATTGCAAAATGATTATCACCATATCATTAGCTAACACCTTCATCATGTCACATAATTGCCATTTCTTTTTTGTGGTAAGAATACTTAAGATCTACTCTCTTAGCAACTTTCTATAATCACCATGCTGTAACGAGATCCCTAGAACTTATAACCGAAAGTTTGTACTCTTTGACAAACATCTCCCCATTTCCCCACCTTCCATCCCTGGGGAACCACCACTCTAGTCTGTTTCTATGAGTTTGGCTTATTTATATTCCACATAGAAATAATATAGATTACTTGTCTTTATCTGACTTATTTCACCGAACATAATGTACTCATGGTTTATCCTTGCTGTGGCAAAGGGCAAGATGTTCTTTTTTCTCATGATTGAATGATATTCCATCGTATATACATATAGACCCCATCTTTATCTATTCATTTACTAACAGACACTTAGATTGTTTCCTATCTTGGCTATTGTAAACAATGCTGCAATGAACACAGGAGTGCTGATATCTCTTAGAGATCCTTTGAATATATACCCAAAAATGGGATTGCTGGATCATGTGGCAGTTTTACTTAACATTTTTAAAGAAAAATCCATACTGTTTTCCAGGGGCTGCACCAATTTACAATCCCACCAACAGTGCACAAGGGTTCTGTTCTCCACATCCTTGCCTCTTATCTTCTTGATGATAGCCATTTTAACAGGTGTGAGGTGATATCTCACTGTGGTTTTTACTTGGTTTATCTGATGATCAGTGATGATGATCACCTTTTCATGTACCTGTTGGCCACTGGATGTCTTCTTTGGAAAAATGTCTACAGTTCCTCTACCTATTTTTTAATTAGATTGATTTGTTGCCATTGTTACTATTGCATTGTGTAAGTTTCTTATACATTTTGAATATAAGCCCTTTATCAGATATATGATATTTTCTATCATTCCACAGGCTGATTCTTCATGTTGTTTCCTTTGCTGTGCAGAAGATTTTTAATTTGATATAGTCCCACTTATTGTCTTTATTTTTGGTGTCAAATCCAAGAAATCATTGCTGAGACCCACATCAAGGAGTTTACTTACCCCTTGTATTTCCTCCTAAAAACTTTATGTTTTTTGAATCTCACATTGAAGTATTTAATTCATTTTGAGTTGATTTTTATGTATGGTGTAAGATAGGAAGCCAGTTACATCCTGTTGCATGTGGCTGTCCAATTTTCCCAACACTATTTACTGATGAGACTATCCTTTCCCAAGTACTCTTGGTTTCTTCGTTGTAAATTAATTAGTCACATATGCATGGGTTTATTTCTGATCTGGGCTTTCCATTCTGTTCAGTTGATCTATGTGTCTGTTGTTTTCTTTCTTTCTGTTTTTTTTTGTTTGTTTTTTTTTAAATCTTCACTGGAAGATTTTCACATTGATTTTTGAGAGAGTCGAAGGGAGGGGGGAAGGGGAGAGAAGAGAGAGAAAAGCATTGATGTGAGAGAGCTCACATCAATTGGTTGCCTCCCACATGCACCCCAAACAGGGTGGGGAACCTGCAACCCAGGTACGTGCCCTTGACCAGAATCGAACCTGTGACCCTTGGGTTCACGGGCTGACACTCTAACCATTGAACCACACTGGCAAGGGCTGTGTCTGTTTTTATGTCAATACCATCTGTTCTGATTACTGCAGCTTTGTAATATAGTTTGCAATCAGGATGTGTAATGCCTCCAGCTTTGTTCTTCCTTCTCAAAATTGCTTTGGCTCTTCGAAGTCTTTGGTGATTCCTTATGAATTTTAGGATTTCCTATTTCTGTAAAAAATGCCTTTGGAATTTTGATTAGGGATTGCACTAAATCTGTAGTTTGCTTTTGGATCTGATTCACATTTAAACAACCAAAATGATCCCCGTGGAACCACTCCATCTAAGAAATGGTGGACTACAAACCAAAACAGCAAAGGTGGGACGTTTCTTCTGATGAGTGGTTGTAGTATTCTAATGTAGAAGGTGGTGGCACTCAGAGGAAAGGTATACCCAACATGTTTCATGAGTGCCGATTTTCATAAATGAAAGTACCTCCACTGACACTAAAGCCTTTAGCTAAATTGCTGAAAGGTCTTTCACACTGTAATTCTGTTTTATGGCAGTTAAAATGCCCAAGTAGCTTTATAACTGCCTTAGCGAACAGATGCTGTTGAAACCTGCTTCAACTTCAAACCAGCTGTGAGGTGACAATGGCTGATGCCAGTGGCACCCTCAGCAGAGCGCTCCCCACGGGAAGGTGAAGCACAGCTTCCCTCGGCACACCCGTGTCCCTAAGTAGAAGATGAGGGGATGGGGAAAGGGTAAGAAGCAAACATAACGACACAACATTACAAGTGAACGATGAGAAGACTGAGTCCCAACAGACTTCTAGAAACATGTCTATTTTCTAGGCGTGGGGTCTCCTTTACAGAGATTGTTACAAAAAAATACCAGAAAGGAATCATGTTCATTTTTTAGACTTACTTATCTCTGGCTTGCATGCATCCTTCCACCTGCATGGATGCCTAAAAACATTTTTATTGAAAGCCATATATATATATATAGAGAGAGAGTGTGTCAAGGGAAAGCATTAAATTAATGAGCATCCAGTTTACAGCTTTAGATTTAATTCTCATCAGTGGGAAGTAAACTCTCCTGCATCCATTAGGACCATCACACCACACACCGAGTGCCGGGATATCTGAACTCCACACAGCTGGCCCTTGAATTCTAATAACAGAACCAACAGTAAGTCCTTATTTTCACGTACGTGAAGGACAAGATCATAAACATACTAATCCCCTACAATTCCCCACTGGCTGAATTTTGAATGCCAGAAATTTTGTCTTTGGCCTTCCCATGGCTAGAGGAGAAAGGGATGCTGGGAAGGTAAGGGGGCCACTCTGTGAAAAATGGCACGTGCCAGTGTCTGGACTTGGGGCCATATCTCGTACATGACAGAGAATGATTCAACCTTTCAACTGGATGAGTGATGTCACTGAGCAGACGTGGCAATATGAACGAGAGGTAGCTTCACATTACCTTAAAAGCATAGTTAACACCTGAGTTATATCTAATAGGCATGAAGAGACTATGACCTGAATTGTGGGAAATCTACGGACAGGTTTTTCCAACCATCCTTTCAAGAACCACTGCAAGTGTCTGAGCAAGGGACTGCAATGGAGTTGGGGAGGAGGGGACATGGGGTCAATGCATATGCAGATTCCAAAGGATCTGGGACTCTCTGGAGGTGGGGGTGCATTAAGGGAAAGAAAAAGTTAAGCATAACAACAAGGGTCTTACTTAGACTACAAGGCAGGTGGTGATGGGACTATAAGGAAAGACAGGAAGTCCAGGAGAGTCGGCTGGAGAGAAGCAGGTTTGGGAACAGGGTGCGGAGACAGAAACAGAGATTCTGCTCTGGGAGGGAGAGAGGTAGGACTCACTGGAAACGCAACCACTGCAGTGGGAATGTTCATGGTCAGTGAGGCGATAAAAACATCTTCACTCAGCTGTGTTTTTATAGGTGCTTTTTGCAGCATACGAGTCCACAAAGTTCAGAAACAGTGACACTTTGACAAAAAAAAAAAAGCAAGGTGGTAAAAGACTTTTACCAACTTCCCAAACCAAATAAGAATTCAACAACAAAAATACTAATAGAATTAAGTGCCTTCAGCTCAAGCTAGGCAAGCAATCCTAGAGAGGTCCTATAACTCCAGGCCTCAGTTTTACTTTTTAAATAACTTCTAGTTTTTAATTATAAAAAAGATAAAAATATGAATAAAATGGCAATAAATAAGTATCTATCACAACAATTGAATCTAAAAACAAAATAAATGAACAAGCACACCAGAAACAGATTCACTCATAGATGCAGAGAACACTTTGAGGGTGGCCAGACGGCAGGGCTTTGGGGGATGGTTGGAAGAGGTGAAGGGATTAAGTACAAATTGGCAGCTACAGAATAGTCAGGGGGATGTAAAGCAGGCCTGTTTTCATACTGGGAAAAGTAACCAGGGGGAACTACAGTCTTCCTAATGTAACACAGAAAAACCGGGGCAAACCATACACCCTTTTGTTTTAATAAAAAAGGGAAGCTGACTTACCTTTTGAAATCTCATATTAACTTAAAATATATTTTGAAACTGAAAATTCCTATTCTTTATCAAAAGTGTGTTTTAAAAGTCAGAAACTCAATACAATGTTCAAAGAATACCTGTCATTAACCTATTTGGGATTAACTCATATGCACTTTTAACCTAGAAACTAAGTGTAATTCAATTGCATGTATCATCACAGGAAATGTTTTGCTGATTTAAATTGTTTCCAGTCTGTTCTGGTATGTATGACTACAGGTTTGTTTGCAACTCCTTCCCTCGTCCTTTTCCATTCTTAGATTTGAGAGAAATTTTTTTCTTCAGAAATATCTTTGTTGCTCCTTTTCCTTCTCCACCACCCAAGCTCCTGCCCCCTCCCCCAATACTGCTTCTTTTTAATCATATGAAATTAGTAATGACTGCCAAAATCAAGGCTTTGGCAGAATGAATTCATCCTTTCAGATTAGATAATGGGTTAAGTTCAAAAAAGAGGGAGTTCCAACTGACTAGGGCAGTGGTCGGCAAACTGCGGCTCGCGAGCCACATGCTGCTCTTTGGCCTCTTGAGTGTGGCCACGAAGTTTCAATCGCACTGTACGTGTGCGCCCACACATGGTATTATTTTGTGGAAGAGCCACACTCAAGGGGCTGCAGTTTGCCGACCACTGGACTAGGGCAACAGAAAGTCAGTGCTGTTCCGGTCCTCACCCCCGTCGGGAGGTCTCTCTCCACCATCTGTCCTGGGTTGGTGGGAACAGAACGTCTTACGGGTGCCTCCAACCCTGGGAAGAAAGAAGCTCTGAGAACTGAGACCAGAACTGCGACCAGCTCTTCTTAATGTGGCCAAAGAGAGATCTACCCCATACTGAAAGTCAGTATGTAAGGCACCCCCTGTCCCCCCAAAGCCCGGGTTTGAGCCATGGTGTCTGCAAAGCAGCACTGGGTCACTGAAGGAGAGGGAACCATCAGAGAGCTCGATATCAACTCGCTCTGCCGCTCTGCCTACCAGAGCACTGGGCAATGCCGCTTTTAAAATAAAGATTAATCAGCTGAGAAACTTTCTTAACTATGATTTCCCCTCAGGTCTCTAGTCTGTGACACAGAAGAAGAAAAAATAGGATCAATGGAAGAGAGGGAAGGAGGAAGGGAGGGAAGGAGGGAGGGAGGGAGGAGGGAGATACCCAATTTATTATGAGCTGTAATAATAATCATGGTTAACACTGAGTGAGCATTTACAATGTGCTCGGCGCCATTCGAAAAACTAAGGACTTTACATTGTAAAGTAAGTCCTATTTCAACTTATGAGTTGATTTATATTATTTTCAGTCACTTGAGAGATGAAAAAACTGGCTGTCACTGGCCAAAGAAGTGCGAGGATTTCACCAAGGGAATCTTAGTCCAGAGCCTGCCCCTGACACCAGACTCCATCCTGACTGGAGCTTCATCTAAATCAGTGGGCCTTGCAAGCTGATCCTGCCCCCCAGGGGTAACACCTAGCAATTTCTGCAGACATCTTTGGCTGTCACACTGGGAGCAGGGGTGCTATTGGCACCAAGTGGGCAGAGACCAGGACATGCCACAGTGTACAGCACTGCCCCACAACAAAGAATGATCCAGCCAAACAGCAGTGCCAAGGCTGAGAAACCCTGGCCTTCCCGATAATCTGTCTCTGAACCACTGTTATTCTGACAGTTTAGGGAGTAATGAAGAACAAGAAACATACAACACTAGAAATACATCCGTGTAATAAAACACAAAGTGGAAGAAAATTCGGTAAATAGGAGCTTTTTTTTTTTTCATCCTCACCATCAGTTGCCTCCAGCAGGTGCCCCACCTGGGAATCGAACCCACAACCTTTTGGTGTACAAAATGACACTCCAACTAACTAAGCACCCAGGCCAAGGCTCGGTGCTTTCTTATTCAATTTTTCAAAAACAAATAAAAGTAACTTCCCTTTAAATAGAAACAAAATTGTTTATCTTTTCAAAGAACTAGCTCTTGGTTTTATTGATCTTTTGCATTGTTTTTTTCAGTCTCAGTGTCATTTATTTCTGCTCTGATCTTTATTATTTCCTTCCTTCTACTTACTCTGGACTTTTCTTGTTGTTCTCTTTCTAATTTTTTAAGTTGCATGGTTAGATAGTCTTCTCAATTCACTGATTATGTTTATGCTGAGCAAAAATTGCTACAGTAGAGGGGTACAGAGTGACTTTCAAAAGACCATATGATTCTATCCCAGCTTTCAATTGCCTTGTGAGGTAACTAAAAGAACACTTAGTAATGACCAAGAGCCCACTCTGGCCAGGAGGCATGTATCATATGTACTGTCCATCCTGTCTAAACCTCACAGCTGAAAGGGCTGTTCCACCCAAAGGGGCTCTGGGTGGAACAGCCCCTTGTCCTGGTCACATGATTAGCAAAGGAAAGAGCCAAGACTCACTCCAGTTAGGTTCATCTGACATCAGAGTCTGTGTTCTTCCTGCCTCCAACATCACAAATGATCTTCCCTATTTCACAAATGTGAATACTGAGAAAAATGTGGCATGCAGGCCCCTAGCTGTAACACAGGTATATGTTTTTCAGGAGAGGAAAACAACATACCATAAAATTCAAAGTTCAGTGTAAAATTAGAGTGCTTCACTGAAATGTTCAATTCTATAATTACTGTCTTAGCAGGCAAATCAGTTTTCTAAGTGAGGTTACATTTTTAACTTGTGCAATAAGTAATTAGATTTTTAAAGTACTGTAAGCTATAAATGTGCATGCTGGTAGCTATTACTAACTCTGTTTATTTTGACTTCATATCCTAACGTAAAATAGCTAACTTTAAAAATAACTTTAATAATTTACAAAAACTTAACTGAAGTTTTACTGTGATTAAAATTGTAAAGCATACTGGACAACAAGACAAATTCATATGATGTAATACTATCTAGTAATGAACAACCTATACTACAGACCCAATTTTTATAAAGTACAAAAACTATACAGCATTGGGTCATAATGACAGTTAACTGATTAGTGTGGGTGGGAAAGTGTCAGGGATGGGGAACAAGAGGATCCTTAGGGTACTGGTACTGGTAATGCTGTTTCTTGAGCTGGCTACTACTTAAAAGGATGTGTAAACTATGAAAATCCATCAAATTCTACATTTATTATTCGTATACTTTAAAGAAAGTCTTCTTAAAATAAAAAATTCTAAGTAAGATCTGTTTATACCAGAATTCTCTTTTGCATTTTAGGGGAACCAAATTTAACAATATTAGTTCTACCTAGCTTATAAAACTTAAATATCAATGATATTTATAAGTTTAAAAATATGTTATCCTTGGGTTTATGATACTAGATTACAAAATAAAATAATAAAAATAATTTCTTTTCGTGCTAGGGAAAAATCACTGATATTCATGTTAATTGGAAGCAGGTTTTATAGAATGACTAAAGTTTTTTTTATCTAACTATTCATGTGAAACAAAGGTGTAGCTCTACATTAGAATATATAAAACTACACCTTTGTTCATAAAACTAATGTTGGCAGTCTGAAGAATGCATGAAAAACCAAAATCGATTGAGGCCAGATGCATTTTAACATAAGAATGCCTTATCAAAATGTTCTAATTCATAAGTATAATATCCAGTGATGAAATACACTGATTTTCAAAGTTAGTGGGTTCAAAAATTCAGAAACTATTCATTATCCAACCTCCAAGCCTGTGATCCTAAAGAAAATAATAAATTAAATTGTAACGTTTACAAAGAAAATCTATATTCAAATCATGAAGCTAAAGTTTTAATTTTCTGCCCTAGCCGGTTTGGCTCAGTGGATAGAGCATCGGCCTGCAGACTGAAGGGTCCCGGGTTTGATTCCGGTCAAGGGCACATGCCTGGGTTGCAGGCTCGATCAATCCCCAGTCGGTCGTGCAGGAGGTAGCCAATCAATGATTCTCTCTCATCATTGATGTTTCTCTCTCTCTCTCCCCCTCTTCCTTCCTCTCTGAAACCAATAAAAATATTAAAATAAATAAATCCCAGCTCTTCCACTTACTGGCTGGGTACTTTATTAAAAAAATAAATAAATAAATAAAGTTTTAATTTTTAATCTATCAGTGCATTTTAAATAAAAGTTTTTATATAATCAAACTACCAATAATTAAGTATGGATGCTAGGTTCCATCATATCATGGTGAAATATCTTATTACTTGTTGTAAAAAATTATATTTATATTTATGTAATAATAATTATATTTATAATTTCTTATAACAGGTAATTAATACTCTTCAGAAAAATCAATTAACATTATCAAACATTAGTTAATCACCTCCATGTACTAAAAGTGGAAAGTGAGCCACAGAAAAGTATTTTGCCACCAAGTCGACAGCTGGTAAACAAGGGAAATTAAGAATTCAGAAGTCTAAACTCCAAAGCCCACACTTTCATTCAACTCTCATTTTCATAATTTACAGAACTTAATCATTTCTTCTTAAAACTGTCAGTAACAAATGTGATTTCTGAGATCAGAAGGGAAAAAGATCAGAGATACACACGTTTTTGATAAAGCTGGTTATCATAATGGTATTTATAACAGAGAAAATTCAGAAACAATTGGAAAAGAGTAATTTTAATTTACCAAATGTGCCTGAGTTATAAACTGGCCTGTGTATGTGCTTGTGGGTTTGCAGAATACCTACGCATAAGTTACTGACCCATTTGAACAACCAGCTGTTCTGTTCTAGCACATGCCCAAGGCACACCATTTGGGTACACATTCGAGAAACTGTGCTGGATAATGGGAGTACAGACAGAAAGACCATCGCTGCTTTCAAGAAGCTTGCTGCCCAGCATGCCGAGACAGTAGGCAACTCTAACACAGTGTCAGAGTATTTGCAGGGATATACACATGTTGTTGTTGTTTTTTAACTTTAGTTCATAAAAGGACTTCTCACTGAAGCTCAGAAAGAGAAGAGTGTCAGGGGAGTTTCTAGGAGGAAATGACAACTGGGTTGTGTTTTAAAGGATAGTGGGAGTATAGGTTAGTGTAAGAAGCTGGAGCACTTTCTAAGAAATGAGACGTCAAAGGTGTGGAGCCGAGAGAAAACATGGCTACCAGGGGAATTTCACTTGAATGGTCAGGCTGGAAAGCTGAGAAAAGAGGGCCGGTCCTGCAGGGCTCCCCTGGCAGCGGAGTAAGGATGAACAAACAGCAAAGCAAGAATGAGTTATGCATCGGAGACTTCCGGCGCCCAGGCTCCAATAAGCTCCCATCAACTCTAACTTTGTCAGGCAAAACCAAAGGTTCCTGGAGCCCCTCATTCACGCCTCACCAGTGACAGATGTGATCAATGAAGAGCTTGTAGGTAGGTATCCCTGTGCATCAGTCAGCAGTGGGACTTCAAAGGGGCTGAAGGGCATTCTCACTAAAGAGAAGGTCAACCGTGCACTTTAACGTGAAAGGCAAAGGTGTAACAAAATGGTCCACAGCCAATTCGTCAGCCAATGACACCTCTCTGACCCTCCCTTGCAGGCTATGACTTCTTTTCAGCTGCACAGAATTAATTTTGATGTACCTTTTACTACTTACTGTGGTACCTACCACTGCAAACAACCCTACTACTTCAACTCAAGCCTCCATCACTGTTCCTTTCCTTGAAAAGGCTCTTTCTGAACAGAATCTGATTTAAGATTTAACAGCTTATCCTAACAGAGCCACTAATCCTAAGTCTACAGAGCAACTTCCATTTTTACTAACAACTGTATTCCTTTATTTTATAGTAACAGCAGTTCTAGTTTGGAAATAAATGGATTTTCCAAGTCACACTCCTGGGAGGTGGGAGGATCAGGAGCAGAACCCAGCTTGGTTCCCATTTTTCTCAGCACTTTCCACCCACCACCTGCAACAACAGACCAGCACACCTGGCTCAGTGACCTGAGACTCCTTACTGGCCTTCTCTGAACTTCTTCATGCCCCTCATTTGTAAAATGAGGAGTCAGTCTGAATAAGTTCCTTCCAACTTTCACATTCAATGTTTTTACAATTACAGCGCAAGATTATTTTCCTCCACAAAAAAATGAGTATTAGTTGCCTGAATCAGGGTCATAACTCAAGTAAATTTGAGTAAAGACACAATTATAAGTATAAATACAAGTATTCTCCCACACTGACATGCTAAAAGCAACACTAATAAAACTTTGCTTTAAGGGCACACAAATTAAGTATGATTTTTCTAACACATGCATCAAGTCAATAGTATAATTACTACATATCAGTAATACAGAAAATTACACTGATAAGTAAGTTACTGAATGCTAGAGTCAAGCTTTTCTGGTCCAACACTCTAGATCCAAAAGAATTTTTTTTAAAAAAAGAAACACAGATCTCTTCTTTCCCAGTCCCCCAATTCCATCCTGGCTTCCCTATCCTTCCCTTTCCCCCAACACAAGGTTAAGAGCTGCTCAGTAATACACGGTCCTTTGTATTTAATTTCCCTTAAAATAGTATATGTATGTGTGTGTGTGTATATAGTGTGTGTGTGCGTGTGTGTGTGTGTGTGTGTGTATAGTGTGTGTGTGTTTTGTCTTGCTGCTGTAACAAATTACCACAAAACCTGGCAGCTATAAATAATACAAATTTATTATCTCACAGATCTGGGGGTTTCTCTGCCCAAGTCTCAAAGGCCAAAATCAAGGGCTTATGTCCCTTTCCAGAAGTCCAGGGGAAGAATCTGTTTCCATGGACACTCAGGTTGATGGAAGAGTTGAGTTCTGTGTAATATAGGACTAAGGTCTCTGTTTTCCTAAAGGCCACCTGCCCAAGTTGTTCTCAGCTTCTATAAGGTGCTGCATTCCTTGGCTCACGGACTGCAAGTTGAGTCCTGCCCAGACTCCCTTGCATCTCTGTGAGTCTTCTACCTCCCTCTTTCACTTTTAAGGATTCCTGTGATCAAATTGGGCTCACCCTGACAACCCAAGATAACCTCCCTATTTTATGCCCTTAATGCCATCTGCAAAGTACTTTCAGCTGTGAGGTGACTTAAACATAGGTCCCAGAATTTAAGGGGTGGGCATCTTTGGGAGCCGTTATTCTGTCAAGCACATCATAAGTACAGAAAAGACATAAATGTCTTTTACTATAAAACAATGAACAATTCTTCTTCCCACACCACACAGCAGAACAGAACTTTTTGCTAAATATCAATGAACAGAAATGAAGAAGGCAATGAAGTTGTGATTATTCTGTACACACAAAAAATCCCATTAGTTGCTAGTGCTTGCAACAATGAACCTATCTATGCTAGAAGAGTCAGAGAAAACAAAAATGTTAGTGTCAAACTATATTAACTGCAGAAACTAAGAAAAATGTAATATTCTGAATTCAACTTTCTGGAATTATTCATAGTAGGTACTGTGAATCATACTGCAAATTTTAATTTTAAAAATACACTAAAATATCTACTAGGTGTACCAGTTAATGCGGATTTTTTTCAATAGATGGAGTTACATATATGTTGATATATATGCGATTTGATATCTGTGCTCTTTTGTTGTATTGAAAACAAGCTTCAAAACTTCACATGTCAAATTTGCTGAAGGTGTTAACATCATAGATATTTTTACACTTAAAAATGTCAAATTTCGTGCCAAAAAGAAAGCATTTGTGGTAAGTTTTAATTCATTACTTTATTTTGAAGAAAAAGTTATCGTATACTTCGGGAAGCTTATGGTGAACGTGCTCCATCTCAAGAAACTTGTAAGCACTGGTTTAAATGCTTTAAAAGTGATGAGTTTGATGTGAAAGACAAAAAATGTCCAGGTCAACTGAAAAAGTTTGAAGACCAACAATTACAAGCATTATTGGATGAAGATGCATGTCAAACTCAAAAACAACTTGCAGAAAGATTAAACGTTGCTCAGCAAGCAATTTCCAATCGTTTACAAGCAATGGGAAAGATTTTAAAGGAAGGAAAATGGGTGCCACATCAACTGAACGAAAGACAAATGGAAAACTGAAAAGTCATCAGTAAAATGTTGTTTCAA
>NW_005370635.1:396382-405305 GCF_000412655.1 Myotis brandtii
GATGGACATTACTTTGAATAACGCACTTTTGATGTTTCTCTTGAAATTATCGTGTTTTCTTTGATTACAAAATCCAAATTATTAACTGATACACCTAGTACAATCTACCTTAAAGACTCACACAAATATGAAGGGAAAATGGTGATAAATAATTATGCTGCTTCATTGCATGTCAAGCTGCCTAACTTAACCACAGCAGTAAAATCTCAATACTTTATTTAGGAGATTTGAAAGAAAATGTACTTAAATAAGAAAGTGTACTCTTGTTACTTTGTGAATAACATATGTAAAAAACTCAGCTGAAAAAATAAGAAGGGAAAATAACAGCTCCAAATTACTAAATTTACACTATTCACATGGCAAAACTATCAAAAAACATAAAAGTGATTAGCCAAAAATTACAGAAATGTAGTAGTTAATAATAACCAATTCTTGATGTTAAAACTCATGCTATGTAAAACCCAAAATGAAATAATCACCTAATCACAGATATATTTATGAAAATTACTTATGTCAGGAGTGATAATATTTAATACTCAGATAAATAAAAATATTAAGTATATAAATAAATTTTTTAATATAGTCCCATTTATTCTCTAAATAATATGAACTGCACATAGTATAAAACTGTACCCAAGTGCTGCAAGTTAAGTACCAATCACTCATTAAATCAGGCTAATAATTTCCAAGTCATCTGTTAAGTGTTAGGAATTACTGGTATAATCCTTTATTTGCTGAATCTGTCACAAACTAAGCAATGTCTGAGTTTTTTAAAAGTAACAAACCAAATCTTTCCAATAGCTTCCCCTATTTAATTGAAAGACAAGACAATGGGTAAACTGTGTCTTGATATATATTTTCCATAACATAATATTGTTCAAGGTACATCTCCTATTACCATTTAATAAACTAATGTTGATTAAACTCTATTTTTTAGATAATATTGAGATTTTAATATTCACTATTTCCACCTAAAACCATGGAAATCACTTATTGGACTGTCATATTTAATTACCTAGCTTAATTTTACAAAATTGTGTTTACTTTCAATCTGCCTTGAAAGTAAACATCACATTCCAAGAATCAACACATTAAAAGGATGTTATTACAAGTTAATTATATTCTTCAAATTTACCATCAAATAAGTGTATTTTCATGTAACTTTTTGGAAAATGTAATAGTTTTTCTCTTGGAATATTTTGCTTTATTTCAAATTTGTTTCTCTAATATTCTCTGCATCTCTATCACCGTTTCCTATATTTGGTTTTATATGTTCCATTGCCTATTAGCTGTCAAATAAACTTACCTGTTTTAGTAATTGAAAATTTCCTTCTTCTAAAACCAAAGAATTAAGAATGGTTAGAATAGCATGTAATAAAGCCAAATCTCTAAAAATCTCAAAATTCTATCTCACAATTTTTATTAAAGTGATTATTCAAGTCTTTATATGATTTCTGAACCGATTGCATTACTAATACCATAGGCTGCCCGTCCAAAGGCAAATACTTCATTAATTAAATTCTAAGTTCTTAGATATGTTACTTAACTTGGTAGTATAGATTTGATATAAGATAAATATAAAAGTATCAAGAAAAAATGTCTAGTAGCTTACTTGATTTTTATCTTTTTATGGCATTATGCAGTAACTAAATATAGTAAGACAGCATCAAATGAAAATACCCAAAAGTTTTTCTAGAATTTCAACTGAGACAACTTTTTTCTAATACTAAACTTGCACCATCTGTACAAAATTCATAAAGTTTTCAGATAAAGATTTCTCATTGAGACAATATTTCTTGATTATGACAATAAAGTGTAATATGTCTCATATGTTGTTCCTTCCAACTCCATAAATTCAACAAAACCCATCATCTATCCTCAAGGTCTTAAATAGTGCATGGTAAGTAAATTATTAAACCATTTATTTGTGAAATGGTTGGAGCTATGTCAATAATGATGAAAATTTCACAGCCTTGATTTATGTTTTTTAAAAGTCGTTTTCTGATCTCAATAGATATGTTTTGCAACACTCAGGACTAGAACATTACATGGCCATGATACATTCACATAAACGTATTTTTAAAGTCTTAATACATACTTTAAGTCAGAAAATTATTTTAAATTTAAATAATATCCTTACTAGCAATTGGTCTGTTCAGTTTTTCTATGTCTTCATGATCTAGTCTTGGTAGCTTGTATGTTTCTAGGAATTTATCCATTTCTTCTAGGTTTACTATTTTGTTGGCATATAATTGTTCATAAAAGTGTCTTATGATCCTTTGTATTTTTGTGGTACCAGTTATGTCTCCTCTTTCATTTCTAATTGATTTATTTGAGTCCTCTCTTATTTTCTTGGTGAATCTCTCTATACGTTTGTCTATTTTTGTTTATCTTGGTTTCATTGATCTTTTCTATTATTTTTTGAATCTTATTTATTTCTGCTCTTTGTTATTTCCTTCCTTCCACTAGCTTTGGGCTTCCTTTTGCCTTCTTTTTTCTCATTCCTTAAGGTATAAAGTTAGGTCATTCGTATTTCTATTTTTTGTTGAAGTAAGTTGTGCTCTAGTCTAGAAATAAAAATTATTTGTTTTAGGTTTATATTCCTGTATATTATCAAAAGATGTGCTGGGCTGCAGTTTATTACTAATATTTCCTTTTTTTCTTCTAAGATTCAGAAGACCACATTTATGATATCTAAAAGGATAAAACATATCCAAATGGGGAATATGTCATCCATTACCCCCAAGATCCAGGCTAGATAAACAGAGATAGTGAGTGCTTCAACAGTAAACCTGACTAACAGCTTACAAAATTAGCTTGAACTAAAGAGCTTACATTGAAATTTATTTATTAATTATATCACTTCGCACAGTTGCCATTACATTATTCACTGACTGATAAGGAAGACTTTCAATATCTTATGGACCAGGAGAGCAATTCCAGTACAAACAGCTAAAGAGTAACCCTGGTTATACAAATCACACTAAATAGCCCTAATTTTCCTCTAAATTATCATTTTAAGACCACTGATACTTTCCATCCTGAAATATGCCTACTGGAACCAAGTGATATTCAGTTACTTTTTAGAAGTAAAAGTAACCCAAAAAGGAGATTTCCATACAGCACAATCTAAAAAAGGAAAATCATGATGAAGAGCTTTCCACAGTAATGTTGCTAAATTTAAACCATGTTGCTTCCCAAATATTTACCTATCAGGCACCATCACCACCACCATCATCATACCATTTACTGATTATGTAAGAGCAAAATAGTTGCCCTGCATCATTAAAACATAAATGAACAAACATAAATAAACAAACTCTTGGTCATATCATGCCATTCTCTTCAATGTTTCCACTCAGAAAAAAATCCAAATTCTCCAACCACACTCACAAGAACTCCAGATCTGTGTTTTCCTCCTTACACCTTACAGCTACAGCTCACAGGCCACTTCCTCAGATTCTCCCCTGCCTACCCAACCTCAACTCTGCACCCCCTTTTCGCACAGCACCTTCTTCTTTTCCTTCACTGTGCTTTTTCACAATGTGCAGTTAAACATATATTCACATGATTATTTTCTGTTTGCCTATCTGCTAGACAATTAGCTCCATGCAGGCATATTTTTTTGACTGTGGTATATCTAATAGCTACCATGATGTCTGGCCATAGAAAGAGCTAGCTAGATAAATATTTGGTGAGCAAATGAACAAATGAATAAATTGCTAAATACCTATGTCTGTGTAACAGAAATGCCAAAAGTAAAACAGGACTTAAGGATTCTGTCTTTTAAAACACATTATGTAATAGGAGAAGTATCTTTGAGCAAATATGTACACAACTAAAGATTACACAGATTACACAACAGTAGCACATATTTGTCATCTTCCTCTGACTTAGCTAGGACACTCGCATGCACGGAAAACTAAGAGGTCCCCCTTTCCCAACTGCCACTACCAACAGCAAAGCGGTACTCCCTGTTTTGCCCCCAGACTGTGGGGCAGAGTGATTATGGCAGAGGGAAGAAACAACATAGTCACAAGGCCAAGGGTTCAAATTCTACTAATGGTAACCACATCCTTCTATCTAGCTCTCATGTTTATAACTCCAATCAAAGATGACCCTTTCATTACCAATACTGCATAATCAGAACTTTCAGAGCAGACAAACCACTCTTGATAAGGTCACTCTGATGGGAAATGGGGTGAGCAAGAAAAAGACAAGACAAACAATCCAGCAGGGCTTGGGAAGGAAGGGCCCAGAGCCACAGACTCACAAAGAGCAGGCGCCTAAAGGTACCAGAGAAAGGTAATCTGGGGTGAAGTCAACAACATAAACGGAAAAGCCACGTGAACTAACAACTGAGGCAAGTAAGGACAAGCAAAGGGGCCAGATGTCTTGATGGAATAAGAAGTAAGTGTAAAAACAAGTAGAATGAACTGGAGATTATGATCACTTTCAAGTGTCAATGGGAAAAGTGGAATGGAAGGGGCAGTCACTGAAACTGAGTTAAAGCACTCTATGAACCATGGATGCCAATGTATGTCTAAACAGGGATTGGGAAGAAAGAAAGATTGGCCTGCCTAGGCACTGAATCACTGAAATATGCAGGAGAGTGAACTGCAGGTCAGGGAGGTCAGGAGTAGGGATAGGGCAGCTTAAGTTAATAATGTAGGGTTAAAAAGAAGAGACTGAACTGGAAACAGAATAAGATCATTTCTAATTCCATGAATGGGAAAAGATGTAAAAAAAAAAGAGTGAAAAGAATATATTGATAGAAACCAGGATTCAGTTAAAGTGAGGCAGTAGGAAGAGCATCTGAAGAAAAAGTTAAATAGATAAGAGATTGTGTCAAGGGGGCCAACAGAGAAGGTGACAGCTGGAGTGACAGGGCAAAACTGGTCAGGAATGGGAGTCTGAGAGGGAACAGCAGGGAGGGATTTGTGACTAAGGTGCTAGGTTCAGGTAGGATGGAATATTAGGTTTGAGGCCCTCAATCTATAGGCACCAACTGGAATAAGATGCATGAGGGAAATGCAATATGGGGTGTTTGATCAGTTCACAATAAATATGTCTGGTCTACTCATCTCCCTTGGTCATGGTTGACTGCCCTAGACTGGGCCTATCAGATTCTCTTCCCTGAAATTTAAAACCTTTAAAAGAGATAGAAGGTAGTTGGAGCCAAGTCACTTTATAACACCCTTGAAAGAATATCCATGTTAACTACTGTTGATACTCTGGTTTGAACAAAACCTATCAACTTTTCCCCAAATTCTGAGCTGTAATCACCTATCCTTTAATAATTTCTCCATTTTTACTTTTTAAGCTGGAATCATTGGTGTTTCTTATCTGATTCAATATGGCTTCTGCCTAGAGCCAACTCTTTCATTTTGTAAATGAGGAAACTGAGGCCCTGAGAATATATTTTTCCCAGGTTATAAAATGAGAGAAGGTCAAGACCAAAACCCAATTTGCCTACTACTAGTACTGTGGGTGATATTTTTAAACACAGATTTAGAAAGACAACTACCAAAAGATTTATAATCTATAAGACTTCAGGTAAAATGTAGGTATGGATATAAAACATAACAGCTAAATTGAGCAGATGGAGATGAGTAATGAGTAAGAAAGAGCCGATGACCCACCAATAGGACCTAATTTTTATATTCTATCATAACAGGAAACCTGAACAGTCAAAGATTTCTATAAAAATTTAAGAAAAATATCTAAAACCATTGAATTAACATAAAACCTGAGTTTTAAAAAAGTAAATATAACAAAAAAGGTACAGAGTCAGCAGAAGGAAAGATAAATGTCAACACACAGACAAAATTATAAGGACCACGTCTATAATATAGAATATTTTTGGCACTATCCCATGCTTAAAAACATCTGTCTTGGTGTCCTTCACCAAATATTTTTGGACTATAAAATGCTTCTCATATTTCCTTGACTTTCTCCAATTCTGTTGCTATTTCACCTCCTCCATTTCTCAGAATCTTTGTAAGCTATTTTCCTGTTTTCCCTAGAAAGTGTCCTTCCCTTCCCAAAATTTTTACTTTATTCCCCCTTCCCTAGCAAAAAATCTTGCCACTAAATATTCATCTTTCCTTTCCTGTTTCCTTGGTGCTTGATACTTACTGTCTAAACATCCCTCATTAATATAAGACAGTATAAACTGGTACATTATAGCAAAGCTTTCCCAGGTACTGCTTCAGAAACAATCACAGAAGCTTTTTAAATAAAAACATTAACAAAAGTGATCTGTTTCTAAGACTGAGTATAAATACCACATGTTGCTCCCATGAAACCATTCATTCCTCTTTGAAAAGTAAAAATGAGAATTAAAGTCTATTTGTTCCAGATGGTCCAAACCCATGATGATAAATTGTACAGCCAGTGACCGATACGAAATATTTCAGATAAATATAATTGTTTTCTAGAAAAGGAAACTATATTATACACTAAAGAATTTCTTTAATTAAAAGGAAAGCTGTCATAAACCTAACAGGTAGAATATATCAACCAAAATGTAAACTGAGATTTTTGTCCCACTTATACATCAGAGAACATATAAATAATCCTAAAAACTACCACTTTATTCACTTGAAATTTATGAGAAGACATATGTGTAGTAGACAACTTACAGCAGTGGTTCTCAACCTGTGGGTCGCGACCCCTTTGGCGGTCAAACGACCCTTTCACAGTGGTCGCCTAAGACCATCTTGCATATCAGATATTTACATTACGATTCATAACAGTAGCAACATTACAGTTATGAAGTAGCAACGAAAATAATTTTATGGTTGGGTCACAACATGAGGAACTGTATTTAAAGGGCCAGAAGGTTGAGAACCACTGTCTTACAGCCTTTAGCTCTGTGTACTTCCAATCTTTCTAAAAATTACACAAATTCAATTTCACATACACATAGATTACATGAAAATACCCACTACTCAATAGAAGGAAAATAACAAATCTTGATGTTGTTTATACCAAGATTTAATAAAAAACACTCTTTAGAATAAAGAATATCATTTAATTTTCAACTACTCTAAATTGATATATGCTAGCTTCACTATAACCTAAAGCAGAGATTTATACTGAGATGGGCAGGAGGGATTTTCTCAACCCACCCCCAGAGGACATGTGGCAAGTCTTCAGACATTTTTGGTTTTCACAACGTTGGTGGCAGTTGGCAGTGGCTTGGGACTGATGTGCTGTGGGCATCTAGTGAATCAAGGGATGCTGCTAAATATCGTACAATGCATAGGACAGCCCTTCACAACCAAAAGTTATCCAGCCTCAAATGGTTGAGAAACACTGTGTCCTACAGAGAAATAAAATGGAAAGGACAAGGAATAACAAGGAATCACCAGGAGGCACTGTCTGCTGAGCTCTTCCTGGCAGTGAAGGAGCCACCACCTACCTTGGATGCCTGTGGCGTGGATATCACGTGGACCGTGCTGGGTTTGACTCCATTAGCTTTGGGTCGTTTATAGAGGGCAAATCTACTTTTCCTCCGACCTCTGTCTCCATTAGGTAAAGCACCATTGTACCTATAAACAAAGATGAAAGAGTTTACTTATTCAAAGATTTTTTTTTTTAAGTTTTAAGAAGGAAAGTTAGATGGAATAAGGAAAAAGATAGGAATGGTCATAAAGAATTGCCCACTAAATACCCCACAAAAGGAAAGGACTGCAAACAGACATCAGCTGTAATGAAATTCAAATCACTTCCAGAAACTTAATTTAGGAGTGATGTACAATGTAATTATAGGTTTTCTATTCTATAAAGTCAGACTCTTCAAATCTTTTTGTAAGGAGACAGAGTATAAATAAGCAAATGAGAATTCTACAGAGACTGTATTAGTGCTGGCTCAATTCAGCCAGCATCGTTGAATGGATCCCAGAGAAACACTCAAGATATATTACTAAATGAACTAGTTAGAAAATAGCATACTAATTAAACCTCACCTCTCATTCCCAAAACATGTTAATGTCTGTAGGATCTTTATTTGTAAGAAGACCAAATTTAGTTACTTGCATTCTTATAAGTTCTAAATTCTCTACCCTCATTCCCATTTCTATTTGAACCTTATGCTGTCAGGTTATCCAAGAAATAGCTTGCAAAAATTAAACATAAGGCCCATAAAGTGATCCAAAGTAAAAAAAGATGAGTTTTAGTCCACAAACTGCCCAATAACTTTAAAAGTCACCTGGAAAACATCTGATGTCCTTAAGCAGATTTCCTGTATTAACTAGAGGCCTGGTGCACAAAAATCTGTGCACTCGGCAGGGGAGGGGGTCCCTTAGCATGGCCTGCACCCTCTCATAGTCTGAGAGCCCTCAGGGGATGTCCTACTGATGGCTTAGGCCCACCTCTGTAATAGGCAACCAGGTGGGCCAATCAGTGGACAGCGCTGCCCCAATCACCCCACCGCTGCCGGCCTCCCTCTGTGGGAGGTGACCAAGCAGCCGATCAGGGGATGGCACCGGAAGGCACAGCCCCGCCTCAACCCCCAATCACCCCTCCGCCACCACTGGTAGCTGCCGTCTCCCCCTCCTTCACCATCCTCCCTCTTCCTGCTGGCACAGGCCTTGGCTGGCCTGGCGCCGCCTGCTCACCGGCCCCACCCCCCACCAACTGGTCATTCTGCTGTTTGGTCAATTTGCATATTGCGCTTTTATCATATAGGACTAGAGGCCCGGTGCACAAAAATTTGTGCACTCGGGGGGAGGGGGGGTCCCTCAGCCCGGCTTGTGCCCTCTCACAGTCTGGGACCCCTTGGGAGATAACAACCTGCTGGCTTAGGCCTGCTCCCGGGTGGCAGAGGGCACGCCCAATCCCTAGGTGCAGCCCCTGGTCGGGCTCAGAGCAGGGCCGATTGGGGAGTTGGGGCGCCGCCCCTGTCATGCACAGAGCA
>NW_005370635.1:406258-406697 GCF_000412655.1 Myotis brandtii
TATTTGTAACAATGTTTCTTAAACTGCAAGCTCAGAGGCCAGCAGCAGCAGGCGGGGAACGTTGGAGTCCTCCATCACTGAAGCAAGCAAGCCTCATGTTCGCTTCAAGCTGCCTGGCTGCCGGCCGCCATCTTGGCTGGCAGTTAATTTGCATATCGCCCCGATTAGCCCATGGGAAAGGTAGCGGAGTGACACCAATTTGTATGTTTCTCTTTTATTAGTGTAGACTAGAGGCCCAGTTCACGAAATTCGTGCATGGGGGGCGGGGGGTCCCTGCACCCTCTCCAATCCAGGACCCCTCGGTGATTGTCTGACTGCCGGTTTAGGCATTGGGCCTAAACCGGCAGTCAAACAACCCTCTCACAATCTGGGACCACTGGCTCCTAACCACTCACCTTCCTGCCTGCCTGCCTGATCACCCCTAACCACTCTGCCTGCC
>NW_005370635.1:407358-411329 GCF_000412655.1 Myotis brandtii
GGAAAAAGAGGAACAACTGTAATAATCTGAACAATAAAGATTTATTTAAAAAAAGAAAACAGATGGCTCCTCTCTGCCTCCGTGGGTTTACCTAAAATCAGATAAGCAGATCATAGTTCTTTTTAGTGTTTACGAGGGCTCCAGCAGGACCTGAAGGAGCCCTCCCCACCCCCAGCAGACTTGTGCTGTGTTAGCTGGAGATAAAGAGTGTGGCGTTGATATTTGTAATCACTGTCCTTTGAAATACTAAATTAGGAAGTAGTTTAGCTGATCCCCCCACCCCCCAAATATCACACTTCATTAAATTGATTTGTAATTATTCCTGGAATTTAAACAATAAAAATAAATAAATAAAATAAATAAATTAACTGGCCTTTGTGTGTTCCAATCGCTGTCTCAAGTTGCCACACTGACATGACAATTCTCTACCTCTCCCTTGGAAATTCTTTTCCAGAAGAGAATCCAAAGAAGGTCATATTTACATGAGTAAGTATGACAGCTCCTAGGTTCCTTCCGAACCACAAAGGCAGGGGGCAGCACCTCTGGTGGCTTGTCTCTGTCTTAACTTTCTTGCCTTTGCCACTTGTCCACTCACACCCAGAAGGGCATGGTGGCCAGTATGGCAGAGAGGGACATGAGGCCCACTGAGAACAGTAAAGGTTAAAATCAAGTGGTTTTGTTTGTATGTTTTACAACTGGGTAGCTAAAGTATGACAATGGATTTTAATTTTCACCAGAAGTTATTCCTGCTGTGTTTTAATATTACCATTTCCATCACAAAGGAATGTCAGCTACATAAAAATGTGTCTAGAATAGAGATAATTTATTTCAAGTCTGTTCATATCCTTTTTCTGATGCAAGATCAGAACAGTGTACATTATTTTTAAAACATATGTGTGATTAGTATAATGAACATATCCATGAGTAAACAACCATTAAAAACCCACTTTGTTTTAATATTTTTCCATTATCACTTAAATCGAGATGAACATTCTGTATTAAGAGGAAAGAATGAATCAATTAAAGCCAGGACTCTAAACAATGCAGAGGAAATTTTCACCACTGTAGCCTAGAGGCAACTGGTACCAGATCTGGTCAGATTTCCTGCACACACACACACACACACACACACACACACACACACGTTTCCCTGGCTCTCTGATGCATCTTCCTCTCAACTATCCTCTGGTCAAAAGGATCTATCCTAATAAGAGTATGGCACACACGTTTTAGGGATCTGCTCTCAACAACACTATCCCTTCACTGCCTAAGGTGAGCCCTAACACCTTTTGTGAATGAAATGGCCGGGCCAGGACTCTCCGCCCTGCCCTGGTTGGAGGTGGACATCTGGCCCAAGCTGGCCAATGACATCCTTATCCTGGAAAACACAAAAATGAGACAGACATCCAGCCCATCTATGTGGATGGCTAGAGCTGTATAATATAAGCAGGGGAGCCATGGGGATGTCACAATCTGTTATGTCCATGAAGAAGCAGAGAAAAGTGAGGGATGAAGCAGATGAACAGAGACAAGTGGCAAACAGAGATGAAAAGAGAGGATCCTTTAGGGCTTCCATTGGCCCAGATATACTCTGACCCTTGTTCATAAAATTCTTTTTAGTTTCAGCTAAGTCAAATGGGTTTCTGTTACTTACCTATTATAAAGGGAAAAACACAAAAACCAGAAATGTCAACCTTAACCTATGCAGAGATATTTTAAGTTAAATTGCCTGAGCACAGAGGCAGATATTGCAGGTTAAGTGATATGCCCATCTACTTATACTGACTACTTACTTAGTACATTTAGGTCAGTGAAAAATGCTATTGGAAATAACTAAGATAGCAGTGAAAAACCAGAGTTAAGAGACAAGTTTCTACTTAGGTTAAGCGACATGGTCATTCATTCAATATTTATAATGCCAAGTACTAGGGCTACGACAATGAACATCAGCTTCCCTGTCATTACAAAACTCTCTGCTAAAAGCAAAGAAAGGCACAAAACCAAGTGTAATAAAACACTTATGTAAGTGCATTCGTCATTTTATGCACTAGTAGCAACAAGTAGTAAGGAAGGCTTTACTAAGAGACACTGCTTGAACTGTCTTGAACTCTGAACAAAACTGAATGTGGATACAGGGCAATAGTGTATACAAAGGCAAGGAGGACTGTAGGTAATTCAGTACTGCCAGAGCAGAAAGTTCAAGAGGAAAGGAAACATTGGGAAAGGAGGGTAAAGGGGCCAGGTTATAACACCTGGTACTCCATGATAAGGGGCATACCCTCAGAGGAATGGGGAATCTGGTAAGACTAAAATGATTGGATATACAATGAGTTCTCACATAATGTTGTTAAATAGGTTTTGCAACTGAAAGCAAAATGACACATAATGAAACCAATTTCACTATAGGCTAATTAATATAAACAAGAGTTAAGTTCCTATGGTATCTCATCTATAATAATAAAAGCGAAATATGGTAATTAGACTGGACAGCCAAACGACCTTCCCGACGTCATTCCAGATGTCCTTCTGGACAAAGCCACCGTGGCGGGGGCCGAGGCAGAGGTGGTTAGGGGCAATCAGGCAGGCAGGCAAGCAGTTAGGGACAATCAGGCAGGCAGGTGAGCAGTTAGGGGCGGTCCGGCAGGCAGGCGAGTGGTTAGGAGCCAGCGGTCTGGGACTGTGAGAGGGATGTCGGACTGCCGGTTTAGGCCCAATCCCTGCGGCAGCCGGACAACCCCCAAGGGGGTCCCAGATTGAGAGAAGGTACAGGCTGGGCTGAGGGGACACCCCCATGCATGAATTTCGTGCACCAGGCCTCTAATCAACATTTTAATGATACTAGTGGCCTAGTGCACGAATTTGTGCACATTGAAAGGAAATTAATTAGAAAAAATATTTTAATATCACTATTCACCCTTTCTCTATAAAAGAAGTGTCACATTCACGATCGACAATGACAGATGAAAACACATGTGTGTGATTGGTGCCAACAAGAGCTTTATATGTACCACTCATGCGTGAGTCAACTTACCTTTTATAGATATAGAATAAACTTGCTTAATTAGACCTGCTTTCTGATTTAGCTAAACTTTTTCCAGCCCAGTGAAGAACCCCAACTTCTCTTTCAGGTAACTGTCAGCAACACAGCAGTAAATATCAACATGAAGCAGATTATTATTGTAGATCCCGAAGGGAGAACGAAGGGTAAAATATTTAACTGCAGCAGTGTTTGGCTGTATTCTGGACAGTGAGAAAACCTGAAGTCATTTTCAAGGTATACCATTTCTTACTTCTTTTCAGTTGGATCAAGTTTCTAAGCTTTCTAAATCTCCGTTTTCTGGCTAATGAAAAGAAAATAGGATTCCACCAAGTCTCCTATCTACCTACTTCAGAACTTCTGTGAGTATCAAATGAGATGAGGCATGGGAAAGCGCTTCACAGATATTTGGTTAAAATGTAAATGTTTCCACCTGGCTATAAAGCAAGTCATGTTCCTGGGCTGAAGAAACTGCAAGGAGGAAGTTGCTAGGGAGAGAAAGCCAGGAAGTCGGGAGTTGCTACGTGACGTCATTACTCAGCACCCACAACAACTGTTTTCAGGCTGGCCATAGGGTTTCAGCAGCGTTGGCTGTGACTTGGTGGCTGTCACTCCAGGGTGGTGGCAGGGCCTGTGTCCCACTTGGGAGAAGCTGAGTGTTGCACGTGTTGCTACATCGGCCAGGTCCACGCTGCTGCTTCTCGGTAAATGGCAAGTGTGTGTCATGGCAGCTCCTGATGGTAAGTGCGTGTCATAACGACCAGTTGGACAGTGGGAAGGACACTTAGCATATTAGCCTTGTATATACATACACTAGTGGCCCGGTGCATGAAATTCGTGCACAGTAAAAGGGAATTAGAGAAAATATTTTAATATTGCTATTTGCCCTTTCTCTATAATAGAAGTGTCAGAGATGAAAGAAAATTAGTAAAAT
>NW_005370635.1:411761-419372 GCF_000412655.1 Myotis brandtii
TGTGGCCTGAGGTCTCCGGCTCGGTGCCGGGGGGCGCGGCCTGAGGTCCCCTGTCCCGACCCAGCAACACGCAGCCTCAGGTCCCTGCTCATCACTCGTTATGGCTCATTTTGGGGACCCCGCCTCTGCTGTGGGCGTAGCCATCTTGTGTTATGGGAACCCTTCCTCTGCTGTGGGCGCAGCCATCTTGTGACGGCGTGACAGAGTAAGGGTCAATTTGCATATTACCTCTTTATTATATAGAATAGATAGATGACTCTGTTGAACAACAGTATTCAAAGACTGCTGTATAAAGTAGCTCCAGCCCAGTGCAGACAATTAGCGTCCAGATGATCAGGTGGGGAGAGCTATCATAGCCACAGGAGCAGTACAGTAGCCTGAATAGTAGCTTCCAAAAAGACTTATGTCCATGTCCCAGACATGTGAATGTGACCTTATCTGGAAAAAATAGTCTTTGCAGATGCAGTTAAAAGACGGATCCCAGAATGAGACCATCCTGGATTACAGGTGGGCCCTAAATCCAAAGACAAATGTCTTTATGAGAGACACACAGTGGAGACACACACAGGGAGAGGGAGGAGAAAACTGTGTGAAGATGGAGGCAGAGACTGGAGTTGGCAGTCACAAGCCAAGGAATGCCTGGAGCCATCAGGGCAGGAGGAGGCAAAGAGGGCTCCTCCCCTAAGGCCATCAGAGGCAGCACAGTCCTGCCAACACCTGGATCCTAGACATGAGGCCTCCAAAACAGTGAGAGAATAAATCAGTATTTTAAGCCACCATGTTGGTGGTAATTTGTTGTGGCAGCTACAGGAAACTCTACAGGCCTAACCCGACGCAGTGATGGTGGAAATGAGAAAAAATTTAGAGTGTTCTCAATGGTAGGAGAACATCATAATCACCAGGGACGCTTTATAAAAATAGGAATGCCTGAGTCTCAGGAGATTCTGATTCAGTATTTCTGGGACAGGGCTCCAGGTGTGCACAGTGTAAAAGGCCACAGGTGATGCTTGCTTGCAGCCACAGACAAGAACCTTGGTTTTAATGGCAAAAATCAATAGTACTTGGTGACTTGTTTAGCTACAGAGCAAGAGACAGAGAAAGGGGATGTCATATAGGCTTCTGACCTAGGCCAGGGTGATAGCATCAATTGAAGAGTACTAGGAATTACAGGGACATCTAGGGGAAGGCATGTAGGAGGCAACAAAAGTTACAGACTTGGGTGCTTTCACCATACAAGCAGCAGTTAACATCGTTAGAGTAGATGAAATTAAAGAAGTAAAGAAGGCAAGGACAGATACTGGAAATAAAACCATTTAAAGAAAGAATCCCGGCTTAGTCACAGGCTGAAGGATGAGGACCAGAGAAAGCTGTATCACCAAAGACAAGAGAGAATTTCAACAGCATTAATCAGTAAGTAGAACAAAAATGCACAAATATGATTTGGAAAAGACCAGAACATTGGTCACCTCACCCATCTTCAAAGCACACAATCAAAGTTAAAAATAAGCAAGCCCACTCTGGCTGGATTGCTCAGTTGGTTGAAGCAGCATCCCGCACAACAAAAGGTTGTGGGTTCAATCCCCGATCAGGGCACATACCTAGGTTTTGAGTTCCATTCCTGGTCGGGGCGTGTACAGGAAGCATCTGATCAATGTTTCTCTCTCACAACAATTTCTCTCCCTCCTTCTCTTTCTCCCTCCCTCCCTTCCAATCTAATCTAAAAATCAATAAAAACTTTATTCTTGGGTGAGGATTTAAAAAAAGCAATCCCCTCCAACTGTCAGTCTTACTCTGATCACCACTCCCACTTCCATCTTTTCCTCACAGCCAAGAATCTTGGAAGTGTACTTCACACTGAATATCCCACTTCCAATACTTGTTGAATCTTCAATCCACTACTGCTTGATCTTTGCCTCCAAATCTGAAAGTGCACCTGGTCATGTGTCATGCACCTTCCACTCCATCTGACTGTCTACCCTGAAAGTCCACCAGTGGCTCTCCCATCAAGGAACACTGTGTGGTAAATCAAAGATAAGTGAATTCCCATTACTTATCCCACTGAGAAGGGAGTCTAAGGCCCCCCTCCTTAAACCTGGGCAGGCCATAGTGACTTGTTTACCACCAGGATGGGGAGGAAGTGAAGGTCGGAGATTTCCAAAGCCTGGTCTGAAAAAGCTTGCAGTTTCCGCCTGGGTCTCCTGGAGCTTTGAGCTGCCATGTAAGAAACCTGGGACCACCATGCTGAGGAGGGCACACACGGGGACTCCAGTTGGAAGTCCCAGCTGCACCTCCAAACCACCCTAAGGTACCAGTTGTGCACGTGAAGCCATGTTGGACCCTCCAGACCAGCCATTCCATCAGCTGTCTTCCACCAAGTGACATCAGTTGATACCATGTGGGACAGAAGAATTGCCCAGCTGAATACTGTCCAAATTCCTTACCCACAGAATCAGTAAATAAAATGATTGTTGTTTCAAGCCACTCAGCTTGGCGTAGCTGGTTACACAGTAAGAGATGTCTGGAACAAGCCCAACCCTGCAGCACAGTATCCCTCTCCCTGCTTCAGTCTCTCCTTCGTCCCTGACCCAATTCCAGTGAAGCACTCTCTCCTGAACTTCACAGTCTTCCCTCCCCATCCTGCCTCCCCATCAGCCCCTCTCCACACTAGAAAATGGAGAGCCCATCTCCAGCACCTGGCACAGTGCATGGGGCACACAGCAGGCACTAAAACCCTCCAGCGGTTCTCAACCTGTGGGTCGCGAACAATGAAAATACATCCCACATATCAGATATTTACATTACGATTCATAACAGTAGCAAAATTACAGTTATGAAGTAGCAACGAAAATAATTTTATGGTTGGGGGTCACCACAACATGAGGAACTGTATTGAAGGGTCGCGGCATTAGGAAGGTTGAGAACCACTGCGAGTCTAAACCAACTACATGATGGGACAGAAGGACTGCCTTTTGTATAGCAGAGTAGAGCCCAGACATGAAGATAAGATTCTGCATACCAAGGCAAAAAGTTATTATTCTACAAAAAATCAGAATGTTTCCTGGCCTGGCAAGCTGTCCAGTCAGTAGGATTGTAGAAACAAGATTTCCCAGTGCTGCCGACACACCTGTTTCAGCTGCTGAACAGGGGTACCTTGATTCAACCCCACAAGTTGCCTTTCAAGCTTCACATTTAAAAATAAATCTGGAGACTTGTTTAGTAAATGTGTAATGAAAATTTAACTATTCATATAGGCAAAGCAAATAGTTGGTCATCATAATAAAGGTACTTGGAAGCTGTGAAGGATAAGGAAAACCCTGTGTAAGAAACCTCAGAATAATGAAGGGTTTTCCTTGGATGAAAATTCAGAGTTCACGTATTAAGGTTTTTTAATAGCATTTGCTATGCATTTACTATGTACCAATAAGCCCTAAAATATTATTACTCCTAGTGGACAGATAGAAGGCTTGAATGGTTGAACACACAAATCTGAACTAGGACAGGGCAGACGGGACCCAAATCCACACCTGGTTTTGTCTGACTCCAAATATCTCTTTCCAGTAGATGACACTGACAATTTTTAAATTCAAGGAGTTTCTTGGAATACAACAGAGTCTTGAAAGGATATCTGCCATCTAAAAGTGCATTTGTCCAAATAAAATTTTCTATAGGAAACAACAGCAAGAGAGAGGATGCCGGGGGGCTCCCAGTCACAACTTGGAGGCGTCACATTTGATGTTAACCAGCCTGAATACACAGAGCAGCACCCACGTGGCCTTGGGAAAGAGAATGTGGACTACATTGCAGAGGTGTCATCAGCGCCAAATGATCCTGCTCCACGGGCAGCCTGCTTCTCATTACTGACTGAAGGCTCTGCCCTCCGTCGAAAGCAACGTCTTGTCACAGATAAGTCACAAGCAACTATTGTAACCAAAGTAGACTGCACTGCAGATGAACAGACCAGTGACATTAGAGACCAGAGATTCAAGGCCGGGCAGAGTCTGATAAACCCCTGCAATGTCGCACCTGTCTTCAGGGAGCACAACTAACCCATCACAATAGTGAATGCACGACTGCAACTGTCTCTAAGAAAATGCACAGAAACCAGTAAGTTCCTGGCACTGGCAGTACATCATTATAATCCCACCTACAAGCCTGGTACACGAATTCATGCACATTGAAAGGAAATTAATTAGAAAAAATGTTTTAATATCACTATCCGCCATTTCTCTACAATAGAAGTGTCAACCAAATTCACAATCGACAATGACAGATCGAAACACACATGTGCGATTGGCGCCAACAAGAGCTTTATATATATAAACTTGCTTAATTAGACCTGCTTTCTGATTTAGCTAAACTTTTTCCAGCCCAGTGAAGCACCCCAACTTCTCTTTCAGGTAATTGTCAGCAACACAGCAGTAAATATCAACATGAAGCAAATTATTACTGTAGATTACACAGGGAGAACAAAGGGTAAAAATATTTAACTGCAGCAGTGTTTGACTATATTCTGCGCAGTGGGAAAACCTGAAGTTATTTTCAAGGTCCACCATTTCTTACTTCTTTTCAGTCAAGTTTCTAAGCTTTCTAAATCTCCGTTTCCCAACTAATGAAAATAGGATTCCACCGAGTCTCCTATCTACCCTCTCCAGGACTTCTATGAGTATCAAATGAGATGAGGCATGGGAAAACACTTCACAGACATTGGTTAAAATGTAAATTGTTTGCACCTGGCTATAAAGCAAGTCGTGTTCCTGGGCTGAGGAAACTCCAAGGAGGCTAGTCACTAGGGAAAGGAAGCCAGGCGTTGCTACGTGACATCATTAACCGGCGCCCACAGCCACAGTTTCCAGGCTGGGCTGGGCTGTGGGCCGCATTTTGCACCATGGGGTCTCGGCATCATTGGCTGCGATTTGGTGGGCTGTTGCTCCGGGATGGTGGCGGGGTCTGTGTCCCACTTAAGGGAAGCTGAGTGTTGCTTTGTAGGCGTCAGGTCTGTGGTGCCATTTCTCTGTAAATGGCCAGTGTGTGTCACAGCAGCTCCTGCATTGAGCATCTGCTCCCTGGTGGTCAGTGCGCATCATAGCAACCAGTCAGACAGACACTCAGCATATTAACCTTTTATATATATACCTTATTAGTTAACCTCTTCCACATCTGGACTTGCCCTGTGCCTGAATGAACTTTACATATAAAGCCCTGGGACACAATATTTATTTCCCTGTGCCTAGCAAATGCTGCATCTTGTAGGGTTTCATAAGATAAATAATAGTCTTTCAGTTCTAGCCAAAGAATTAATGATGGCAGCACCATAACAGTCTATGCCCTCTGATGATAACCTGCTAAAGCCTTTTAAACATCAATTCATTCAGAAAATCTTCCTAGGCTTGGCATTAAAATGAAAATTCTCAATGTCCCATTTCTGCTTGGGAGCGGTCTTTGTTCCAAGTAACTACTTAAGATCTAGTGAATATGAAAATCTATATATTCATTCGAAATACATCAAATGAAGTGCCTCAGGTGAGTTAGGTCCCAAGGGCTTGGGGGAAAGCGCCAAAGGATACAAAAAGATACCGTGTCTCTTAATGACTCAATCAAGTGGAGAAGGCAGACAAGGTAACAGAACTCTTAAAACACTGATAAATGCTAATGAAAGTGAGTAAAAAAACACAATGGCAAAAACATAAATCAGAACAGTAAGCTCTGAATTAGGACACTGGCCTGATGTCTTGGGTGTCCTACACATGATTCATGTCATGGGACCTAATGATAGTCTTCTATACCAGGCCTGTGTGACATCACGGGTTAATCTTCCATTTATCTTACATCATTGGACTGGATGCTCGCTGAGAAATTTCCTATTTCTCTGCATTCCCCCTTCACTCTGCATGGTACCTTAAAACTGAGGAAAAGCTCAATAAAACAGTCACCATATTAGTATGGAAATAATGATAGTGGTACAGGGATCAAGACAGGAATTCTAGCTCCAATGCTTTTCCTAGCTAGTGCAGCAAACTTACCTTAAGTGGGCCTCAGTTTCCTCAGCTACAAAGATAAACACAAAGTTACAAGTTCAGTTTTAAAAAGAGATTCCCAAACCTCTTGTAAACATTTTCATTCAATATGGACACGAAAGGCATTTCATCCAACTAACTATCTGCATCCAGTCCAAGAAAGGTGAAGGTTGCGGTTAACTACAGTTCCAAAAGACTCCCTCATCCTTGTGGCAGTTGATACGTGGCCAGTATACCTCCAGATTGCCTTGCTCTTATCTCAAGGTTTTCTAGTTTCCCCATACAAAATATTTCCCAAGGTGAAACATAAGAAACGTGTGTTTTTTTTTAAATATCAGGAACACAGTACTACCCTCATGCTCAAAAGATTTTAAGCTGTTCTTCTGGGATTTATATCCCTCACCCCCCACCCACACTCATCCAGCCCCCTGCCCCACAAGGTAGAGTGTGAAGGCAAGAGGGAGACTATCCTGGCTCTGCGTCTAATCTCATGGGTGACTTTGCACAAGTTCCTGAACTACTCCGAGCCTCTTTTCTTCCCCATAAAGTCAGGAGGCATAACATTCTACAGTTTGGATTCTGGTGCAGTGTGGTGTTGGAGATGAGGGCAAAGCTACCTAGCTCAAGAGAGACCTGGAGGCTGACCCCAGTCTCAACAGCACCACAGCTACCCTGACCCCTGGGCAATCACTGTTCTTTCTTATTCTGTATCTATGGACTCGGGAGGGTCACACTACCTTCCTGCTTCTTTCTCCAACCAGGCCAACAAAAGACAAGAACATGCTCTCCACTCTACCTAAAAAATAAATTGTTTATGAAAAGAATATTATCTAATAGTTAGCCATTTGCTCCTTTGATGTTTTCTCCATTTCAAATTGGTACTATCACCAAATCACACAAGATATAGTGTTTTTTTTTACTGTATTGAAGCTTTGATTTTTGAGCATTGCTAGCGGGCCAACAACAGAGCTTTTTTCACTGAATACTCGAAGGTATGCAATGAGTCAGGAATATGGAAGGCTATTTCTGTTACTCTTCAAACATGTAAGACTACTTCTTTTATTCTGCCGTTGGCTCCAATAGTCCAAAACACTTCTGATTAAGTATTTATTAATATCATATGAATGCTTTGTGTCAAAGAATCTACTTTTTACCTTATGGGCAAAAATTATTTTTTAAATATTACCCTGCAGTAATTTTTAATTCCTAAAAAAAGAGAAAAGATCACACGAAGAGAAAAGCCCAAGAAATGGATCTGATACAAGATTTGTACAAGTCAAGAACAACTAGGTAAAGATTTATTAGATCTTATTTTTGAAGTAGTAGTACTATCTTACTCCATACTTCTTTATGCATTTTATCAATTATAAATGTGAAAAACAGATTAAGTCCCACATATTCCTTTTCCATCACTTTAACCTGTGCTTATTTTAGCCTATCACCTAAATTAAGATGGTCAGGTGTTGCCCTAACCGGTTTGGCTCAGTGGATAGAGCGTCGGCCTGCAGACTCAAGGGTTCCAGGTTCGATTCCGGCCAAGGGCATGTACCTTGGTTGCATGTAGGTACCAGTAGGGAGTTTGCAGAAGGCAGCTGAT
>NW_005370635.1:420854-437038 GCF_000412655.1 Myotis brandtii
TCAACAATCAAACTCACAGATTTAAGAGGAAGTGTGTAAACAAGAGCCTGGGAGGCTGTGGGAACTCGCAGGGCTCCACCTTCCAGAACTCCTCGGAGTCTCAGAGCTGGTTTTTTAATCGTTACCCTGCTCTGTGTTGTTGGTGGGACTGCCATATTAACTTTTCTAAAGAAGATTTTTCTAGGACACCTACATATAACTAACAGCTAAAACACAAGATTTAAAAACATTAGAAATAAAAAGATTGCTTTGTGTAAGAACCGGTTCTTCAGTGCTACAATGCATATTATCAAGAAGTTAATTTGGGTTTGAAGCATTAAACCACCAGCTGCAAAAAGGAGCAGAAAAACCCCTTCATATTCACCATGAAAATACATTAACTTGTCAATTACCATAAATAATATCATGTTTACATGGATAAAGGAATCAGTCAATAGCCATGTATACTAGCATAATGTGAATTCAGGGGGCATATTATCAATAATTTAAGAATCAGAACACATCAGAGCCTTCCCCACCCTACCACAATCTCCCAATTTACAAATTCTTAAAATATAAGAAGGTTCTTAGGAGATGCCTAGACATCGTCACAAGAAGCTGTTTGAGAAATAGACATGACCTAAGTTAAGATATATACTTATTCACTGTATATACCTGCATTGTCTAATATAATAGCTACTGGCCACACAGGGTTATTTAAATTTTAATGAAATTAAACTCATATGAGCTACATTTCAAGTGCTCAACAGCCAAAGGTGGACAGTGTCTACATACTGTGTGCTGAGTAAAGAACATTTCCACCATCACAAAACTTCTACTGGACAATGCTGGTACAGATGGTCAAGGAAGTCAATGAAGAGGAACCTTCAAGGTCACAGCCAATCAGTAGAAGGATTCTGAATCCTAGCATGATTCTACCTTCAAGATTTCTAGAATTTGATGTGCATTAAATGTAGTTGGTTAGCCCAAACTTGGGCTAGAGTAGAAGGCATAGGCCAGGGCAGTTATTGCTATGTATGTTACAGACCTCGGTTCTCATTAAAGTATTTATTGGAAGAAGAAAAATTTCTAGAATTTGAGTTTTTGGACACCGTGTTTCTAAAACAGTTCCTCTGAATAATGCCAAGGACTAAGAGACATTCTCAAACTTCATCTCTTGCTTGAAGATATTTTTCTCTCTATCTGGTAATTAAGAAAATGTTCTACTGCCTTTTGAGGGAAAGAAAACATGCTGGCATCAAAACCTCTATCTGGTAATTAAGAAAATGTTCTGCCTTTTGAGGGAAAGAAAACATGCTGGCATCAAAAAATGTATTTTGCTCGAGACCAAAGCATTTTCTCTAGGGACACATTTTGGAATTCACAGTGCAAGTTCTGGAAAAGTGTGATTCACTTAGAAAAACTCACTTTATAAACAACTTCTAAATTCAGGCCTAATACAGATACTTAAAGGGGATTTGATAAAATTCTTTATCCGTTCTGGATTAATGTTTTCAAGAGCCAAAAATAAAGGAATATTTCTTTCTCATAAATTATTTAAAGGTAAAACATTAAAGCATTTATATTAAAAATCAGGAACAAAACAAAAATGTTTCACCTATTACCACTTGTACTAAACACTAGGCTAAAAGTCCTAGCTTAACCAAAAACACTGAATCAGAAATAAAGGATATACACTACAGAAAAAGAATACATAAAACTAGCGTTATTGTTATAATAATTAAAATAATACATTACTTGAGAAAAAAAGTCACAAATCAATGGAACAGAAGATATTCTCTACGGAAATAGACCCTTAACTATAAAGTAACAGAAGATGAAGGACCAGCAGTCAATGGGAAAGAAATTGGATTATTCAATTAATTGTGTGCAGAAACTGACTACTTTGAAAGGAAAAAAAAAACAAACACCACCAAAAGCAACTGTTTAGAGCTGTATCTTACATTCTACCACAAAACAAAATCTAAAATACTCAAAATATAAATGTGAATAGTCACAAAACTAAAGAAAACAAAGTTGAATATTTATACTATTCCAGAATTAGAAATAATGTTTAAAACATAAAAGCAATGAGAAAAAATTACAAGGAAAAAGATCTTAAATACATAAAAATCTGAAACTTCATATCAAAAATTATAAAATTACACATGCGAGAAAACTGGAAAAAATATTGCAAAAATATGAGGAAAGCTTAATATCTTTAGTAGGTAAATGTTTTTACAAATGAAAGGAAAAACACAGACATCCCCATGAATACACAATAGAAAATTAGGTAAGAACATGAATAGAAAATCGAAGAAAAAATAATAGTAGCCAATAAATTTTTGTAATGTTTAATTTCATCAGGAATAAAAAACATGCATATGAAAGCAACATTTCATTATCTACACTAATAAAAGAGAAACATGCAAATTGGCGTCACTCCGCTACCTCCACCAGCCAATCAGAACAACTATGCAAATTAACCCAACAAAGATTGAAGATTGAAGACTGAAGACTGAAGAGGCTTGGCTTCTCCGCTGCGACTTCAGCAGAGAAGCCAAGCCTTGCTGCAGCCACAGCGGAGAAGCCACGCCTCGCTGTGGTGGGACCAAAGGCCTGGGTCCCGGGTGCCTGAGGAAAACTGATGCCAGCAGCCAGGGGAAAGAAGGCCTATTGCGCGAATCTTTGTGCAACGGGCCTCTAGTTTTCCTATATAATTACCAAATTTTTGAAGTGCAATAGTACTCTAATATACCACTAGTGAGAATCTTAATCCTATCTAATAAAGAGGCAATATGCAAATTGACCATCACTCCAACACCAAGATGGCCGCCCCGATGTGGTCAAAGATGGCCACCCCCATATAGACACAAGATGGCTGGCAGGGGAGGGCAGTTGTGGGCGATAAGGCCTGCAGGGGAGGGCAGTTGGGGGTGACCAGGCCTGCAGGGGAGGACAGTTAAGGGTGACTGGGCCAGCAGGGGAGGGCAGTTAGTGGCAATCAGGCCAGCAGGGGAGCAGTTAGGCGTCAGGCTGGCAGGGGAGTGGTTAGGTGTCGATCAGGCTGGCAGGGGAGTGGTTAGGGGGTGATCAGGCTGGCAGGCAGAAGCAGTTAGGGGCAATCAGGCAGGCAGGCAGGTGATTGGTTGGGAGCCAGCAGTCCCGGATTGTGAGAGGAATGTCCGACTGCCAATTTAGGCCCGATCCTGGTGGGCAGTTGGACATCCCTCGAGGGGTCCCAGATTGGAGAGGGTGCAGGCTGGGCTGAGGGACACACACACACACACACACACACACACACAAACACACACACCTGTGCATGAATTTTGTGCACTGGGCCTCTAGTTGGTAATAATCTCCCTGAAAAATAATTTAGCAGCATACACCAACACCCTTATAAAAGTATTCATGTTCTTTGACCTCGTAATTCTAATTTGAGGGTTCTATGCTCAGCACATAGTATTGAAATGCAAGTCAAGTTTTATGCACAAAGATGTTAAATTCTGTCATACATAATGGTAAAAAACTAAAAATAACCTAAATGTTCAATAATAATGGATTAAGTAGATAATGTAACACTACATGATGAAATTATATTTACCACAAATTCTTAATATAAATGAAAAAGGATTAACAAAAACAATAGTACAATAAAATGTACATATGATATTGCTAATATGTTCAAAATATTAAATATTCATAGAAAAATTGAAATATATAAACCAAAATATTAACAATGGCTATTGACAGTATAATTATGTGATTTAATTCTTTTTTTATATTTTCTATATCTTCTAAATGTCTATGTTGAACATTTTAAAATCAGAATTAAACATTTTTAAAAGCATGTATTTTGTTAAGGTGGCCTCATTTTTATAATTTCTAATGGTACAGTAGTGCTCATTTCTGAAACAAGACCCAGAAATATTTATATACAACAGAAGGCCACAGTGTGTCTAAATTGTTAAATGGCTACATTCACAAATACCCTTTATGCATGGATTATCTCTGGCAGACAAGCAGAACTAAGTTTTTCACAGCTGTCACTCTACAAAAAGCTCTCTGCATCCATCATAGTTTGTACTTTTTAAATTTAAAAAAATCTCCAGTTTTCTACTTCTACCACAGATGTTCTTGACATGGATATAATTACTTCTTTTATGTAGAACCTTAGTCTAATTTTTAATTAATGTAATTTATCATTAGAGTACAAACAGACTTCTGAAAAGTGTAAATTTAAAATATCTCTTTCTGGATTAATTCCTAGAAGAGAATACTCAATACCACCCATCAGGCAATGTCAAACTTACATTGCCCTCACATGGGACCATCTTCCTGATACCTTCTCTCCAGATGAACATGTTACTGAGCTTTCTTTATATTTACATCTTGACTCTGATGACAAATAAGAGCAGAAATTTCAGTCACCTCACAGAATTAGCAGCCTGATATGTTAAATCTTGAGGTGGGTCAGGATCAGGACTCTTCATACTGCCCAAACCCAAATATACAGAACCCTATTTTCCAGAATAGTTATAGTAGTGGTACTCACAAGCAAGCCAATAAATCAAAAAAAGTTCATTTTCAAGAGTTTGTCAGGTGAGCTAAAGAAAATTAAACAGGTTTTTCTTCTATCACCCTTCTCGAAATTTTAATATGCTAATATGCCCTATGAATCTCCAAGTGGCAGATACAGCATGCAGTATTTCACAATTTATTTGACCTACTATTCTATCATGGCACATGCAGAACCATTTCCTAGAATAGTGCCCAAAGCAGCAAAGTTTGAGAACTGCCAAGGTTGCTGTATATATAGACCATGCAGCCCACTGTGTTACTAAGAGATATGAGATAATAATGTCTTCAAGAAAAAAAGCAGGAGGAGTTAGAAATAATTGGACTGTAAATTGCCTTTCCCATTAACACACATTTTCTAATTGACATCAACTGGAAATGGATTTCAAGAAATGAGGTTTGGCTCAGTGGATAGAGCGTCGGCCTGTGGACTGAAGGGTCCCAGGTTCGATTCCGGTCAAGGGCATGTACCTTGGTTGCGGGCACATCCCCAGTAGGGGGTGTGCAGAAGGCAGCTGGTCGATGTTTCTCTCTCATCGATGTTTCTAACTCTCTATGCCTCTCCCTTCCTCTCTGTAAAAAATCAATAAAATATATTTAAAAAAGAAATGAAACATCACTTTACAGCCATCTTTTTACCGTTATATATACTGTAAGGAAGAATGAATGTTATAATGACAAATTAATATAGTTATAAATAGAATGTTTCCTTTAATTTATTTCCTTAGTATATACATGACAAACTACAGTGAAAGAAGATCTGGAAAGGAAAATCTGAGAGGTCAAAACCCTAAACACAGCTCATAAACCTTCCTCATAATGACCCAAGGAGGCCTAAACAAGACCTGTGCAAGACAGGAGCCCCAAAATTCCTGGGACCTGCAGCAATTACAGCAAAGCTGCAGCCACTCAGAAACCTCAGGTAGTGAGGCGGGCTAGGGAGCCGAGTCTGGTTTTCCTCTCAGGGAAGACTGTTCATTGTCCCTCAGTACTCACTCTCCCTGCTTCCTTTTAGTAAAATAATAGTCACAATCACTGACATTTAAATAATGCTTCCTTTGTGCCAGGCACTGTCCTGAATGCTTTACATGTATTAACTTACTGTAATCATCACCATAACCCTATAAGTTACATCTTATTACCCCATTTTAAAGATAAAAAAATAGACACAGAGCGGTTAAGCAATTTTCCCAATGTCTTACAGTTATTCAGTGGCAGAACTCTTAACCAGTCCATAAGAGGGAAGTCCCCTAAGTTTCCCTTGCAGCTAGGTGTGACTCTTTAGGACAATGGAACAGCACCGCAAGTGATGCATACAACTTCTGGCTCCTTTCCTTAAAAATAAAACCACTTTCCCTGACTTTGCTCTTCCCTGAGGCCTGGAATACATACAGGAGACAGAACAGCTTATACTATGTGAGTGAGACCAACTTTCTGAGGGTAACAACATGAACGAAAACTGGATTCCTGAATGACCCTGTGGACTATAGCAATTGTGGATTGCTCAATGTTGGACTATTCCATGAGAGAAGAAATATCTATTAAATTTCAGCCTTATTATTTGGGTTATTTGGAGAAGATCTTTGTTAAGAGAAACTTAACCTCATTTTATTTAAGCCTGAAACTTGCTTTGTCTTCTTAAATAAACTCTACTAATAATTTGTTTCTTAGTAACTTCTTAGCTTTGGTCCAGATAATAACTAAAACTTCGAAACTTGCTTTGTCTTCTTAAATAAACTCTACTAATTTATTTCTTAATAACTTCTTAGCTTTGGTCCAGATAATAACTAAAACTTATTAAATGCTTACTTAACACTGTTCTAAGCACTTTACATGTATTAACTTATTTGATCTTCTTAATTCTATGGGGGAGGCCCTGTGAATATCCTTATCTAATAGATGAGAAAATGAGGCATTGGTTAAGCAACCTGTCCACCATCACAGAGCTGAGATGAAAACCCAAACACTGACTTAATGTCCTCACTGAACAGGTACATTCCAATGGTTGAGGTATTACAAGTTCATGTAACATATTCAGCAAGTTCAGTCCCCTGAGAAATGAATAACACTTACATACAAAGTTGTTCTAAAACAGATCGTTGTAAATAACAAAGCACCAAGGATGGAATGCCTGGGGCCAGTTAAGTATGGGGTAAACAATAGTCAAAAGAGAATTCAGAAAGAAATGCATTGGCTAGGAAATAAAAATTCACAGGTAGGTGGGAAGGGGGCAAGGAGAAACAGAGGGGCTGTATATGCAGAGGCCATGTGACATGTGAGTTCTCAGGATGGACAAAGATGTGTCAAAGAGGCTCCACAGGGTATTGTGCTGGGTGTGGGCAGACAACACCGCCAGAAAACTGGTCAGCAGCACCCAGGTTACCCTCAACCTCATTTTCACTTTTTCTTTCTAGGCTCCAGCTGTAAACACACAAAGATGAGCTTGAATCTCTCATTTCCTTAAGTTCTAAACATCCAAGAGGCAAAACCATTTTATCTTTTAGACTTCAGTCTTCTAATGTGTAAAGTTCTATCAGATTTCTCAGGATCTAGGGTTGAAGGAACCTTGGGCATCACCTGGTCCAGACTCTCCACTGCCACCAAGAGTCCACTCTGCTATCCCTGGGACAGAGGCCTCACAAGCCGTCCATACTGAAACATGGCCACAGAGAAGGCAAGTATCTACTCCCAAAATTCATTAATAAATACTCCACTGTGCAGTATTACATCAGATATAGAGTAATCTGAAAAAAAAATACATAAAATGGGGAAAGAACAAAACGAAAGGGTAAGAGATAATAAATGGGATCAATTATAAGATTATATTGGATCAATCAATATATATGGCATTCATTAAAACCCATCTTCATTCTTAAACTCTGTTTAAATGAATTTCTTTACTTTGGTTATCCATGGGGAAATGGTTTCCTTCAAGCTGGCATTTTGGCACTTAACACCGAATCTTAATGTTAACCACCACACACACTTGACAGTTACATAGTGCTTTCTGCCAAGGACATAATCCCCACAATATTTCCTCCTTAAACTGTTTTGCTTTTGAGGAGATCAAAGCACTTTACGTTATTTACCCTTACACCTGCCTTCAGAAGAAGATAGCAAGCATAATTATAAAGGTCTAAGTTTTAAAGTTTCTTCTTAATAACAATATTATAATGACTATCCCATAGATTTCTCAAAAAGCCATCAATCCTGTCCACAATGCAGCTGTGACCAGCATAGAAAATTATGGGGAAGCGAGACCTGTTTAAAGTCTCTCACCATCACCAAAACCGGAAGAGGGCAGGAAAAATGTGTCTTCTATACACACGACAACAGACAGTAAATGTCCTTTAAAAATAAAAGAAAAAGACAAAATATGTGCATTATCCCCTGACAGACACGGGCTCTCAGGCCAAGTACAAAAATATAAGGTATGCAATATTATAAATAGAGATCTTAAAACTCATTCACAGATGCCTCAAAGGTATGAGAAGTGACACAATCTGGAAATGAACTGAAGCAATACAACTCCTGAAATTCAGGTAAAAATTAATTGAGCAGAACCACAAAAAGATTCTTCCCAACTGTGATGTAGTTTTACAAAAAAGTAAAAGGTGAGCTCCCATCTCCAAGGAAACTGGAACTATTGAAACCGAATGGAGAACCACTTGGTGATGAGATATCGTCTTCTATGTCTTCCTTCCTAGCATTGTGTTCATGGGGTCCCATGCTCCTTCAGGCAGACATTCTTTTATAAAGCACAATTCCACATGTGATCATGCTTGGCAAGTTGTAGAAATAAAAAAGGACAAGGAATGAGCTGCCGCATCGAGAATATCTAACCAGAATAAAGCAGAACTACGCATAAAGAGAAAGTTAAACAGGAAAAGAGACACTGCATGCAAAGCCCTCACTTTTCAATAATCATGAGTATGTGGTTTAAGGCTTATCTAACAGGTTCCCACATTTTGGCTTCTAAGTTCACAGTTCTCGTTTCATTGTTATTACAGCCCTAGTGTAAAGGGATTGAATAAAATATAAGTCTACACTTTCTGAGTGTGAGGGCTTTTGATTACTGAAACAAGTCACATAAGGAAGTGGTATCTGATGAAGCTCTATCAATTAGCAGTGGATTGGGTCTAATTCTGAAAGAGGCAGAGTGCCCCAACATGCCTCCTCCGACGGCCTCTCATCTCCCACAAGTATCTGTCGCCCCCCCCCCACTTTAGCCCAGACTCCTCAGCTCACTCACCTGCAAGTCCTTATTGAGTGCATACTTGGTGCCACACACTGTACTAGATGTCAGTGACATCTAGTCACAAACATATGAGAAAAGGGGCACACAGTCCTGCAAGGAGGCAAAGGAGCAAGCACACTGTTACAGCACTCTGGGACAAAGTCCAATACATAGAGAGGTTTGTAAAAGTGTTCTACGGCAACAGGAAGAGAGGGGTGGGGAGAGAAAGATGTCTGCGAAGGTGTCAGGTAGCCTGGGCACCACCACTAAGTCTTGGAAGGATGAATGTATATGTTCAGAGTGGACAAGGGTGGTGAAGGACAGGGTCTCCAAGACACCCAGAGCAGGATCTGCAAGGGTGCCCACTCCAGGGAGCCAGGGACACCTGAGCAGCCACAAGCAGTTCCATGAAGCTGTAGGCTGTGTGCAGGGAACCGAGGGAGATAGGCTTTACTCTCTAAAGCCCTGCACTATGACGGCCTTTACACCATGGAAAGTTTATATTTTATACAGTCAACACACATGCACATACTTTTTAACATAAATCCTAACAGGGTCACATAAATTGCCTTTCATTGTTAACATATCTCTCTAGTAGCATAGGGAAGGACAGACTAGAATGGAGGAAAGATGGAAAGAAATTAGGAGGTGACAGACATGGTGGGGATAGGAAAGAGAAGTCAAATTGGAAAGAAAAAGGTTTTTAAAAACTTAGTAACCCATACGATGTGGGAAGTGAGGCTGACTTCTTGTTTCTGGGTGGTATGACTTGTGGTACCAACACTCATAGAAGGAATCAGATTGAAGAGGGAAGAGAGATACTGATCTTGGTGCTAAACTTCATATTGTGACCAAAAGGCATGAAGTAATCTGTACTTCCCATCTACTGTTGTTAAAACATTAAACCTCAACCTGTCTGTTCCCAGGCTACTTACACATAGAACATATATCTCGTATAAATCTGATTTAAAGACAACCTGTCACACTAATAAGTTGTGGTCAAAATGCTGCCCGGGTAATGATGACATAACAATACTCTAGTTTGCCTTTTTAACACACTTACAAAAATATCCACTCATCCTCCTACACATTTCTCACTTTTCCCTCACTTTCTAAAAGCTGGGCGAGAGGGTTCCATCACAGGACAGACAGTTATGGGGTGCTGTTTTGCCCAGTTGAAGATTACTACAGGGGCATTCTTCAAGATCCCAGTGTCAAATAGTTCATATAAAACAAGATTTCATAAAGAGAAAAGAGAACTATATTAACATTAAACAGAAAGAAGCAATATCCTCAGAATGCCATCCTATGCACTTTGGTGCTGGTGTAGGAATTCAGAACATCAAGTAGGAGACCAAGAAACAACCCATCCCACCACAGTGACTGTCACCTCTTCTCCTTCCCCTGGCCATGTGCATGTGCTGCTGTCCCCATACCTGTAAATGACCACATTCTTGCCAATAAGTCTATACACCCATTAAGATGATAAGCATCTCTGGAATCCATCTGGCAGTTTCTTAAAATGTTAAATATAAGACCCAGTAATTCTACTAAGTATCTACCAAAGTAAAACTAAAACATATGCCCATACAAAAACACGTATGCTAATGTCCATAACAATATTATTCACATAATCCAAAAACTATAAACAATCCGAGTGTCCATCAACTGGTGAATGGATACACAACTGCCCATAAGATGGAATATTATTTTGTCACTAGAGGCCCGGTGCACGAAATTCGTGCACTGGGGTGGGGGGGGGGAGTGTTCCTCAGCCCAGCCTGCACCCTCTCCAATCTGGGACCCCTCGGGGGATGTCTGACTGCCAGTTTAGGGATCAGGCATAAACCAGCAGTAGGACAGCAGAATTGGGCCTAAACCGGCAGTCGGACATCCCTCTCACAATCCAGGACTGCTGGCTCCTAACTGCTCTCCTGCCTGCTTGCCTGATCAGACCCTAACCACTCCCCTGTCAGCCTGATCGACTCCTAACTGCTCCCTTGCCAGCCCCATCGCCCCCAACTGCTCTCCCCTGCAGGCCTGGTCACCCCCAACTGCCCTCCCCTGCTGGCCATCTTGTGACAATGTGGGGGTGACCATCTTGTGACAATGTGGGGGTGGCCATCTTGTGATGTGAGAGCGTGAGGGTCAATTTGCTATTACCTCTTTATTGTATAGGAGAAAAAGGAGTTAAGTACTGACACATGCTATAGCATGAAGCTTGAAAACATATGTTAAATGAAATAAGCCAGACACAAAAGACTACATACTGTATGATCTTATTTATATGAAACTTCTAGAAAAGGCAAAATCATATGGACAGAAAGTGAATCAGCAGTTGCCTAGAGCTGGAGGGTGGGAGCAGGAATTTACAACAAACTGGCAAGAGGATACACTCTAGGTGATGAAAGTGTTATAAACTGCATTGTGGTGATTAATTTAAAAATGAATATACAAATTTACTAAACCATTCGACTGTATGCTGAAATAGGTAAAAGGTACAGCATATAAATTATACAATAACCCTGTAAAAAAGAAAAACAGATTATTCAACAACAGAAAAATGAAGGTTTTAATCTTATAGTGCTATAACACAAGCAAAATTTATCTCTCAGCTTGTAAACACTAGAATTCCATAGTAAGGAGTGTGTGAGAATGCTACCATCAACTTCAAAAAGTTCTCCTTTGTAGTATATCCCATCAGTAACAAAATACCCATGCCACCAGCCCTTATAACCTTCTACAGGCTGTTAGTTCTCTAAAGTCCTTCTCACTCTTCAAGTTTCACCCTAAATGCTGATACCTTCTCTCACCATCCCAGTGTACCTGTACATACCTCCAGTCATCATATGATGACTCTCTCTTTACTGAACCAATGTGTGTTTGCACACCTCTCTCTTTACTGAACTAACGTTTCTCCGATGGGGATTCATGGACATATTCTTGGGGGCTCATAATGTATCAAGAAGTATGTTTTCTATCTTCCTTCTCAGTGTTCCAGTTTGTACTGCATTTAGAATCAGGATAGGGCTAACTATTACCACTTTAATTGTCTGGTACTAACAAGAAGCCAACAGAGGCAGATGATGCATATGGATCAACAGAAGGCTAAATGAAATCACACTGCATTGTAGAAGAACAAAGACTCAGTGGGAAGACTGAGTCACCCCATAGCAATAGAGGCATGCCGAACTCAAACACCTTGGCCTTTATAAGTCAATGCAGTATTTCGTGCCATAAACAGTGCTTTGTTTTAGCAAAACAGTATCATCCATCACGTTAAATTGATATAGTTAATCTGGATTCCAGTGACTTTGTAGTTTTATATGTCAGTGCAAATTGGCTTATAGTTGTAAAATAGATATAAGCATACGGTGTTTATTCCCAGTTATGTGTTTGTATATCCCTAAGTAACATTATTATAAAAGTATGTAAATCAACACTAGGGATGCCAGATAATTTTTTCCCTTTGAAACAGAACCATGTATTACTCAAGTTAGAAAAACATTGCACTAGAACAGCGGTTGCCAACCTTTAGGACCTCACGGACCATCAGTGGTCCGCGGACCACCGGTTGGCAACCGCTGCACTAGAATATATATGTTTTACTAGTAGAATCCATATCTTTTTCTCTCTAAAGCCCAAATGCATGGCATAGGAAAACACTCATAAAATTTGGATGAATTAATGAGAATTTGCATTATGCTGCTACTAGTCCAAAACAGCAAAAATGTGCATTGCTACTGTCTAGGAATGCCCTCAAGGAACCTATTTTTAAGCTTTAAACTATAGGAAGTTATCCTTTTCTCAAAGATAGAAAAACAAACCAAGCAGAGCATATAGAAGGAGTGGGGAGTGGGGATGGGGGAGTGAGAGGAGAAAGGAGGGCTGGCAGGGATTCTGTGAAAGGAAAGGGTTTCTGTCTTTCAATAAGTATTTCAGTACTATCTCAAAGTAAAGAGAGCATTTGTAAAATATTTCCTTGGAGTCAGGATTTAACCTAACACCCATCTTTTGGTCTCTTTCTACCCCTTCCAAACAGGGTCTTCTACTTCACTCTTCTCTCCTAATATAAACACTGGCAGAGAAGAAAGTTGGTAAAAAGAAATAATAGAAGGACTGGGGCAGGGGATGGAGGGCAGGCTAGAAGGGGTCAATGGAGAAAACGGGAATATACCATATTTTTCCGTAAGTCGCTATTTTTTCTAAAATCATCAGACTGAAATCGAAAGGCATCTTATACACGGAACTCAGCTGAGGAGGGAGCCTTGCAGGTGCATAGCCCATACCTTGTCAAACAGGCTTCCTCCAATCACGAGCCTTATTGTTAGTGACATCAGCTGATGCCATAATTGGAGGTGGAGGTGGAGAGTGCACAGATGCAACAGGGACCAGAGCTTTCTGAGCCCATAAAGATGTCAAAAAATAAAAAGATAAATACCTGAAGCAATTGTCTTACTCTGCAAAATTCAAACTGAATGTAATCAGCTATGCAAAAGAACATGGAAATAGAGCTGCAGAGAGACAATTTGGACCTCCTCCCACTGAGTGTATGATCAGACAGTGGAGAAAACAGGAAGTACAACTCCTTAAAATGCCAAAAAAGAAGAAGGCCTTAAGAGGAAATCCAGCAAAATGTTTAAAATGTTGATTTCTTAATTTGGGGTTGAAAAGTGGGGGGCATCTTATACATAGGGACATCTTATACACGGGAAAATATGGTATGTAATACTTTCAACAATAATGAGTTAATTTTAAAAAAAAGAAATAATAGGATGGATGACCTTGTTCATTTTATTAATTCAACAGCTATTCACTGTACCAGATACCGTATCAAGTCTTTCCCCTAACAGAGGTCCAGTGAGGGGAAATTGGCGATTCTGACAAGTACTATTCTATATTCATTGTCACACCTATAAATTTTACATAGAAAACAGTGCTTATAATCCAAACCAGGATATCTTATTTGTTTCTCACAGAGGCACCTGTTAGCAAACCTGTAACTACTTCATGCACACATGAAGTGTGATGGTTAGTTTCATGTGTCAATTTGGCTAGATTACAATCCCCAAGCCAATCAAACATGAATCAGGTGTTTCTGTGAGGGGATTTTGCAGATGTGATTAAAGTCCTTAATCAGGTCATTTTAAGTAAAGGAGATTATCCCAGATTATCTGTGTGGGCCTCATTCATCTATTGAAAGGCTTCAAGAGCAAAGCCAAGGCTTCCCCGAAGAAGAGATTCCACCTGTGGATGGCAGTTTCACCCCATGCCCGGGAATCCCAGCCTGTCCTGCCTGATGGCATACCCTAGTCTAGGATTTCTGACTTGCCTGGCCAGCATCCAGAATCGCCTGAGACAATTCCTTGCAATTAATCTTCTAATGTATCTTTTACCAGTTCCATTTCTCTGTTTGAACCCTCAATAATACATCAGGATTGAACAAATAAACTAATAGATAATGAGAACCAGGTTTCTCATTGTCTAAGAAAGAAGGTATAAATAAGGAAAGAGGGAAGGGCTAGAATGAAGCATGGGGTGTTGGCTTGGAATCAGAGGTATCCATCAAATTAATGGTTTTAATGTCCTATATAATAAAAGGGTAACATGCAAATAGACTGAACGGCAGAACCAAACAACCAATCAAAGCATAATATGTTAATGATATGCTAAGGCTGCTCAACTGCTCACTATGACGTTCACTGACCACCAAAGGGCAGATGCTCCGACCAGTAGGTTAGCTTTCTGCTGGGATCTGGCCCAATTGGGACTGAGCAAGATGAGCCAAACATGCCCTGAACCCCTCCCATGGTCCCTCCCTGGCCTGATCGTGCACCGGTGGGGTCCCTCGGCCTGGCCTGTGCCCTCTCACAATCTGGGGCCCCTCAGGGGATGTCAGAGAGCTGGTTTCAGCCCTATCCCGCAGGCCACTCCCATTGGGAGGGTGCCAGACACAGGGCTCCTGGCTGGCAAGCACTGCTGTGGCAGCGTGAGCCTCTCCCAATCAGGACTGATTAGGTGGGAGCCCACGGCAGACACAGTGGAGCCAGGATGGGCAGAAGCAGCAGGTGGCGTTGAACTGAAGATTTTGCCCTGATCCCTGCAGACCACCCAGAGGGACCCCACCTGTGCACGAATTCATGCACCGGGCCTCCAGTCTAAATATACATATATATATAAAAGGCTAATATGCTAAGTGTCTGTCCGGGTAATGACGTCACATAGCAATGCCCAGCTTCCTCTCCCTAGCGACAACTAGCCTCCTTGCAGTTTCTTCAGCCCAGGAACACGACTTGCTTTATAGCCAGGTGGAAACATTTCACACTTTAACCAAATGTCTGTGAAGCATTTTCCCATGCCTCATCTCATTTGATCCTCACAGAAGTCCTGGAGTAGTTAGATAGGAGACTAGAAAGGGCGTAGCGATATTAAAGTACTTTTTCTAATTAATTTCCTTTCAATGTGCACAAATCTATGCACCATGCCACTAGAATATTTATATAAATAGATATAGAAATAAATATAGATGTGTATGCAAGCATAGGTTAGTATATATCCGGGGTTTTTCCTCGCTCTGTCCACTGAGAGGACCTGGAGCAATGAACTCCAGCTCCCTTAACACCAAGATATGGGCTTCTAAATACCATTTATATAATAAAGAGCCAGGGTCATAACGACCGAAGGCTCGACCAGACCGGAAGTCAGTGCTGGGTTGCCAGCAGTCAGTGGTTAGGAGCCAGAAGTCCCAGATTGTGAGAGGGGTGTCCGACCGCCCTGTGGGATCAGGCCTAAGCCGGCGGTCGGACATCCCCCAAGGGGTCCCCAATTGGAGTAGGCTGGCAGGTTGGGCTGAGGAAACTCTCCCCCTCCTCCATGCATGAATTTCGTGCACGGGGCCACTGCGGGTGCCCCGACCCAGCACTGACTGCTTAGGGCAGTGGTCAGCAAACCGTGGCTCGCGAGCCACATGTGGCTCTTTGGCCCCTTGAGTGTGGCTCTTCCACAAAATACTACATGCAGGCACACACGTACAGTGCGAAGTTGACTTAAAACTTTAAGTAAAGTTTATTAAGTTAATTTTAGGGAACGTTGTGGAGTGAAAGAAGATGTAGTGTCAAGGCTTGAGAAAGGTATATTGAGTTGGTTTGGACATATAGAGAGGATGAACGAAAGGAGATAGACAAAACAAGTATACAAGATGAGTGTGGATGGGATAGTTGGAAGGGGTCGACCTCAGCGAACGTACCTTAATCAGATTCAGGATGTTTTTAGCAAAGGCGAGCTTAGGAGTACCCTAATTAAGTTAATAACAATGTACCTGCCTATATAGTTTAAGTTTAAAAAATTTGGCTCTCAAAAGAAATTTCAATCATTGTACTGTTGATATTTG
>NW_005370635.1:437357-439870 GCF_000412655.1 Myotis brandtii
GATCAGGCAGGCAGGCAGAGAGGTTAGAGGCAATCAGGCAGGCAGGCAGAGGCAGTTAGGGGCAATCAGGCAGGCAGGCAGGTGAGTAGTTAGGAGCCAGCAGTCCCAGATTGTGAGAGGGGTGTCCCACCGCCCTGTGGGATCGGGCCTAAACCGGCGGTCGGACATCCCCCAAGGGGTCCCCGACTGGAGTGGGGGCAGGCTGGGCTGAGGAAACTCTCCCCCCACTCCATGAATGAATTTCGTGCACCAGGCCTCTAGTTCTCCAATAAAATGAACCAAAGCTTCATGGAAAAATGGTTGATTCCAGGGCTGGAGCAGGAAAAATACAAGATGAGTCTGAACATCTTGTGGTACCGAAAAACAAGGAAGTGCTCTACAAAAAAATGGAGCCAACCTGAAGGAGCTCCCAATGACCAGAAAGCTGAACAATGTGAGCAAAAAATAAATAGTTAACACTTTTGGATTGTAACCCATAAAATAAATATCCATAACTTCATTTTGATATGAGTAATAAATATTATGAAACAGAAGTGAGAGTTTTCTTTATGGAACAATTTCAATTAATAAATATAAGAGAAATGAAGGAAATAAAAAAATCACCATGAGGCAAACATTACAGTAATAACTATTACAGGCAAGATCCACTGATGAATGCTAAACTAAGGGAAGTTATCCTTTTCTCAGAGTCGGGAAAGTTTAAATAAAAACACAAAAATCAGTTTCAAAGTGTCTCCTCCAAGATATCTAGCAATTACAAGGGAAAAAAATATTACCTTTACAGAAGAGAAATTAAGCAAACATCACCTTAGCCAAGTGATCAAGTTAAGACATTCATGTCTGTGTACTCCTGATGATACACTAAGAAGAGCACATTACTTCTGTGGACTTCTTAATAAAACTGCATAGAGAACACATTAGACCAACTCCAAATGAGTGACAATCGACAGGACAACTGACCAGTACTTATCAAAACAGTATGGTCACTAAAGATAGATTGGAGAAGACTAAGGTGACATGATGGCCAATGCAATCAATGTGAGATTTGGGGCTGGATCCTAGAACAGAAAAAAGACATTATAGGATAATCTGGGGAAATTCACATAAGATCTGTGATTTAGGTACTAGTAGTCTCTCAGTGTTAATTTCCTGGCTTGGATCATTGTTCTGTGGTTACGCAAGCTGAACACACTAGAGGAAGCAGGGTAAAAGGTGTACATGAACTCTGTACTATTTTTATAATTTTTATGTAATATTAAAGTTATATATCATAAAAATCAAAAATAAAATAGCTACAATTTTTTTTTAAAAAAAGATCCAAATCTGACCCTGCATTTTTTTAAAGTTTTAAATATAGTACAGTAGTCTGGATCATTCTAATTTAAAATAGGAAGACTATGTACTCCTATTTCTAAAAATAAATATCAATCTTTCATGTTTTTTTTTTAGAAGCGTCATTATAATCACATCCTCTATGTTTAAAATGAAAAGGAAGCCTGGCTGGTGTGGCTCAGCAGTTGAGCATCAACTCATAAACCAGGAGGTCACCATTCCATTCTTGGTCAGGGCACATGCCCCAATTGTGGCTCAATCCCCAGTAGGGGGTGTGCAGGAGGCAGCTGATCAAAGATGCTCTCATTATCTATGTTTCTATCTCTCTCTCCCTTTCCCTCCCTCTCTCTGAAATCAATAAAAACACATTTAAAAATATGAAAATGAAAAGAGATATCAGAACATTTTGTAAAGAATTTGGTTAAGGATAAATGTATTTGTAATTATGTGTGCATGAGTATACAAAGAGAAGGGCCTGAAAGATTCATTCATTCTTTGCTTAGGAAATTTCTACTAAGTCCCTATAATATTGCAGGCATTTGCCAGGTACAACTGTGACATGGTCCTCAGGCTCGAGGAGCACACGTTCTAGTGTGAGAGAGACAAAAGCCAAATAAACAAATCCTATCTAATAAAAGAGAAAGATGCAAATTGACCGTGGCCCTGAACGCTTCCCATCAGCTAATCAGGGAGATATGCAAATTAACTGCCAACCAAGATGGCAGCCGGCAGCCAGGCACTGAAGCGAACAGGAGGCTTGCTTGCTCCAGTGACGGAGGAAGCCAAGGTTCCCCACCTGCTGCTGCCGGCCTCTGAGCTGCAACTCTAAGAAACATTGTTGCAAATATAGAAGGTAAACATTCCCCAGAAACCTGCTTTCAGCCAGCCAGGCTTCAGCCAGCAGGAGCGCAACAGTGTTACAATTATAGAACCCAAACAAACCCAGATCCCTGCTTTCAGCAGCGGAGGTCTCATAGCTGGAGCCGAGCCTCAGAGCTAAAACCGGCTCTCAGCTCCAGTGACAGCCATAGAAGGTAAATAAATCCCAGAATAAAAAAAAAAGAAAAAAAGGAGAGGTTGGGAGCCTCAGTTGCCCGCCAGCCTGAAAACAGCCATCATCCCCTCACCCAGACTGGCCAGGCACCCCAGTGGGGACCCCCACCCTGAAGCAACAAGATGGC
>NW_005370635.1:441188-446192 GCF_000412655.1 Myotis brandtii
GTGCTTTTCCGAATTAATGAGAGAAAACATTGATTCTCCTGCTGCCCACGAAGGTGGAAAGTGAAGTGGGGAGACATGTGGGGAATGAGCAAGGTTCCCTGTCTGGGGGTTCCAAATCTGCTGTTGGTTTTTTTCACCACTGACTAGAGATATACAGGGTGTCCCCCCAAAATGTATACACACTTTGAATACCTACTAATTCCAATGGTTTTAAGCATAAGAAAGGAACAACAATGGAGCTGTTATCTGTTAAAAGTGTGGGCACAAACAGGTAGTTGGACATTCCCTGAGGGGTCTCAGATTGGAGAGGGTGAAGGCCAGACTGAGGGGCCCCTTTCCTCCCTCCCCCCGCCCCGACCCCAGTGCACGAATTTTGTGCACCGGGCTACTAGTGTAAAATAACACTAGAATTTAGTCTATCGAACACAGGATGCTGTGAGAGACTAAGGGGCGGGGAGAGGAAAACACATAAGCACATGCTCTGGCAGCCACTGAACAGTTTGAGAGGCATGTCGAAGGATCGGATTCATGTTGGCCCTCCACTACTGTGGGGTCTGCCCAGCAGAGGAGCAGAAAGGGACTTAGGGAGTGTCAGGGAAGCACTGCACAGGGGCAACTGCCTCCTCCGTGCAGTGGGTCCTGTGAGGTGCCTTAGTTCCTCCTTCGTACGTGTCTCTATTTCCTACATCGCCAACAATGACACATTGAAGCTTACTTAAGAAAAGGCAATTATTTTTAAGAAGAAATTAGGAGGTATTTCAATTTGCCACTGCTGTATCTGTAGATTTCTGGTAACCCTGAGATTTCCTACCTATTTTTAACTCTTCTAATAACAGTATTCAGGGAAATGATAGAACAGAAAATAATTTTATTTTCAAATTTGGGAAGACATGGCTCTCTCTGTATGAAACATACTCAAAAGTTTCTGAAATCTATTATCTCCTGGCTAAGCAGCTCAGGATTATTTTAAGCATTAAATTCCTAATTCTGAAAATTTGCTGACTCTGCGACATCCGAGGACAATCACTGTAAATGGGAGCAAATTCCTGGTGTGAGCTCCATGTATTCTCAAATAGCACTGTGGATGGAACAAAACCTCATGAGAAAGAACAACAGTGAAGACATATCATGTCCCAGTTTTGCTCCACAGACTTATAAATGCGTAATGTATGTATTGTTTATTTACTTGAAGAAAACTGGAGGCTGTTTTAATTTTAAAGGATGAGCAAATATTTTAAAGGTAGAACGGAGACCACTGTTAATATCTGTGTGCCCACAGCTACCTCTTTTTCAGAGGCCACTAAAGTTACAGTAAATTAGACATCGCTGCTCATGAAAGAACTCTAGAATGGGAAAAGGTAAGAACTATGCTGTTACTATACTGAATGGTCATGTGCAATGAACCTGCATTTAAGCTTTGCCAATATCCTTTGTACAATGCTACAAAGCATTTTCCTTGTAATAAAATACTTCAAATCCATTAATATAGTCCATCAAACAAATTACCTCCTAAAAACTATGTGGTAAATTCCACTCAGAAATATCTTAGACAAAAGAACAGGTGTGTATTTGCCTACCTGGCCATTGACAGGCCAGCCAGTCCTCTACATACATTCCTGAAGAGCACTTAAGACACAGACAAGAGTCTGGCCCAATATCTATGCCTGTGCTCGATTTACCAGATCTATACATATAGTACACTGAATAATGACCAAAAAGTGTTAAACGTTTTCACTGTTAATCAAATTATCACTCTGTCTTCAATTAATTAAAACAAGTTATACTTTTATGAGTTGACATGTTAACTAAACTTATGACAATCATTTTGTAACAAATGTTGTCCTTATGCTGTATACTCCTTAAACTTAAGAGTGCTGTGAGTCATATTCCAATAAAACTGAAAGAAAAACAAAGTGATACTTTTAGCTCATCCAAGGAAACCCCTGATTTACAAGGAAACAATTCAGTACCATGCAACTTCCATCCCAGCCTGATGGTGCAAGCCTGCCACCAGTCTTTTGGGTTCTAACTGAACTAGACAAGGCTGCTGTTCTTATATTACTGAACTAACGCTCTCTTCAGTTGATAGGGCAACTAAATGATAACGGATGAGGGAGAAGAGGACAGACATAAGCTCTCAGCTGCTGTGTCAACTTCCACTTGCTCTGGCCAGCAAACCTGCCAAGCTCCATGTACCCACCCATTCTCTTGGCCTTTCCTCCAGTGCCTACAGGAGAACCATCATCTTCCTGATAACAGGTCAACTGCCCACTTATCCACTAGAACTCACTGGCTCTAGTTGATGGATCATCAATTATTCCCTGTCTTGTGGTTGAACTAAAATTTCAAACTGAAAACACAATTAAGTCCTTGGCATCAAATTTAAAACTAAAAATAATTTTAAGCCTTGGACATTCTCTTTTCCTGCTGTCATTCCATAAGGAGATGTTGACAAAGACCCTCTTAAAGAGGGTTAGTGACTTGCTGAAGGCTATGATGTGTATGCACATGACCCTTTACTCTAAGTCTTCACTTAGGAACTTCCAAAAGGAACTTCTTTTCAAAGAAGGAGTCATTTTAAAAGGTTTGCTTAAATTTTATGTCCTTTTCTTTTTAGACCCCATGTAAAGGTAAAATAAAAATAAAGGATTCATTACTATTGCATTTACTGCTGCTGTTACTACTTCTGAAAAATTAGATTAATTTGCACCTAACAAGAATATATTCAAATGGTTCATTTAAAGTAAACATTGGTACTGTTTTAAATCATTTTAAATGGGTATCTGGCATTAGAGAAAGGAATCTGTTTAAATTGTTTGTGTTTTGGGAGTAGGGGTTTGTTACTAACTATTCTTTACTGCTCCTAAATATATTAATGGAAAAGATGCATCAGTTCTGTCAAATTACAAACTTTTCAGATGTAAGTATACTCAACTGAGATACTCCTGTCTGAATTACACGTTTGGGCCATGATGCATGACTTAGCCATAATCCACAGGACTGCATTTTCCATTGCATTCATACTAGTATATGCGCTAAGATGTTAACAAAGGGAGGAAACCGTAGGGAGAAAGGGAGAAAAACTCATTTTCAGACAATCAGTCATTGATTTCTGATGAAAGCCTATCTAAACAACAATGAAATGTCCTACCAATGACAAGTCTCAAATACTAAAATCTCACCTCTCCCTTTTAATAATGAAGTTGGTTTGCACCACCCTCTCCAAAGAAAGGAGCTCAATTTTACCAACCAGAAGCTTGCTAAATGGAATGGGTGTGATAGGATTACTGTCAGGGCTTCTCCTGGCCCTAGGTTTTCTGTTCTTCATCTGTACTGGTGGAGTCTCACTGGTTACCAGAATTATTATTTTTAGAAAATTAACTTTAAAATTTTTTTGCAACATGGAAGAAAGCTATAACAAAAAAGGGGAGCTGAAACATAAAAGGCAGTAAGCACTTTAAAGAGATCCTAAAGCACTTGACTCAAAAGTAAATCTAAGATTTAAAAAATAAACCGAAATATAAACATACCCAAAGAAGAGAGAAGAGAAGGTAAACAATGGTAAAAGGAGGAATAGATAGGGGAAAGAGGAGTCAGTTCAACAAGAAATGAACTTTAAAAGCACTAAACAAAAAACTATAGGATACTCTACTTAGAAAACAAGCAATCAAATACAAAATACAGATATACCAATTTTAATATAGTTTCATAATTAGCCTAAGACAATTAAATCTTGAAACTACCAAAGAAGACCCAAAATTTTTCAACCCCCCTGTTGACAGCCCCACAATTCTTCTCATCTCATCCTCTCTCCTACAGTTCCACCTTCCCTGGCCCATCTGTCTCCTTTTCCTTTCTTCCCTCTTCCCCCTGCCAAAAAACCAAACCAAGGAAAACGATTGTGTATGTAATGCCCTGTCATTTAGGGTATCCAAGAAGCAAGGCATGCAGTTAGATAATTAAGGATTCTGTGGCTTATCCAATGAGTCCACCTCCACCCAGCTGTCCCTGCAACTGTGTGGCCTACATTCTGAAAATCCCTCCAGCTCTCTGTGGCTGGACCAGCTTGAATCACTTGTAACCCCCACTTTTTCCCACTGCTTCCCCACATGTTCATCAACTTTGTCAGCAGGAAGCAAGCAAAAGCCAGGCTGGGAAAAGGCACCTGAGAAAACACACCAACAACACAGGAGAAATAATTGTTCCAACATGAACTAAGTATTTCCATAATCATGCTACTGAGACCTCAAACTCATTGAATGAATGAACAATAGACATTACTAGAATGACAATATAACAATATACTGAAAACAATTTGCTCACTCTATCTTTTAGTTATGCCATGAATGAACTAGTCAGAAATAAAATAAATGATATTATTGACTTGGTGGATTAAATCTTTAAAACTTTAATATTCCATCATTATTCATACATCTCTAACAATAAAACCTTAAATGTGCCAAATAGATCATTTTACAAAGTTTCTAAAGTCAGAGCTATAGAAATTCAAATTTTGCAAATACCCTATTAGATAATATCCCCCTTGGGAAGTTGAATTTCATAGTACTTTCCTGTACAGATATTATAAAAACAATAATTCACAAATATTTTAGTATTTGAAAGACAAAAAGCATCACAGAACCACTTGCATTCTGACTTGATGAAAAAGTTGCAGGGGATTCCAAAGAGAGGAAATGCTCAAATCCTGGAAAGTGCTTTTTCCAATTCCACGATAGGACTAAAACTCCAAATGTAAGGTGCTGTGTCAAACCTATGTATAAACACACTATCTGTTTTGGGACTCAGCACATTTTACTAATAACTACATGTACAATTTTCAAAGACTACTCCTGAAGTTACTTTTACCTCATGAAAAATGACTACTCTAAACAAAAACAGCCAGTCCTTGGAGAAAGCAATTTTCTGAGCACTGTAATGCCCTGGTGAGCATGTAACAGGCGCATATGCAGGCTGCCTGGGTGAGCTGGGGCAGGAAGGGGGGAA
>NW_005370635.1:446329-465328 GCF_000412655.1 Myotis brandtii
CAAGAGGCAGGACACATGGCCTGGCCCCTCCACACATCTGAGCACTTGACAGCACCCAGGGCAGCCTCCTCAGGTGGATATCTGCAGCGTAAGGAGCAGGGGGAGACATCCTGGAGCCTCCCAGACCTGCCACCCAGAGCAGATCAGCTCATTGTCCCCACTTCAAACAGAAATATCTGGAATCAAGTAACATTTCTATGAGAATGATCACTCTTACAGGTTCTGAACTCTTCTGCAAAGATGAATCCATGTTTGACTTCCTAAATAAAGCACATAAGCAACTTAAATTAACTCAGAACAGTCTAAGGCAGTGGTTCTCAACCTTGGCTGCACATTAGAATCACCTGGGAATCTTTTTAAAATCCTGATTTCTGGGCCTCATCCTCCGGAAATTCTGTTTCTTTGTTATGGGGTGGGGCCCCTCACCCCATAACAAAGAAACAGAATTTCCGGAGGATGAGGCCCAAAAATCAGGATTTTAAAAAGATTCCCAAGTGATTCTAATGTGCAGCCAAGGTTGAGAACCACTGGTTTAAGGTCTTAAAACCAAACTGCCATCCTCCATTTGATCCGCACAATCTTGTTTTTTTAAATGAATGATGAAAATGTTGGCGACCACATGTTAATGTGAATAGTTATCTTTCTTACACTAATTATACTCCTAAATGCCCTAAAGAGGGGAAGCTTGTAAAAACCTCCTTGTCTACACGTGCCTAATCATCGCCGAAGAATCAAACCTAAAATATTCAGATCAGCAACATTCTGGAGGTGACAAGGAACCAGGCTACCTTGAGGGGAACCTGGAAAAGTGCTGTCCTGGCCACAGAACAGGATCTAATGCCCACTAAACTCTGGGTAGGTTAGGTATTCATACTTTTCCAATTACTTGTTAATGTGACCACAAAAGTCCTTTTTTCTCTTATTACCCATTCCAACAGCTGAAAAGAAATTCTTAAATTTCATTTGAGAAAATCATCTTACTAGGCATCTCCCAAGGAAAGAGAAGTTACTTTAGGATTCCTATGCTAATGAGAAGACTTAAACCACTTTCTGAAAGAGGTTACAGACCCTATCTTTGACTCCTCCCAGTAAACTTGATGCCCTCATTTTCAGTGCAATAAGCAAATGAAAACAAAGTTTCTATGGGGTGGTTACACTAACACCCAACCAACCCTTCCCAGATCTGTAGGACCAGACACCAACCCTAATAACAGTCACCTTTAGCCAGAGGAGAAAATGTGTGAAGTGGCTTTTCAAGGGGGAGCTGGAAAACAGACTAATTCTATACTGGCAGCTTCTTCTCCACGTGAAACTCCTACAAGAAGCTGCCAGAGGCAAACTGCCAGTCTTCTGAAAAGGAATGGTCTCAGAGTGCACACCTACAAGAAGAGGAGGAGGAGGAAGAGAAGACTGAGGAATGGAGAAGGAGAAAAGAGAGAAGAAAGACACCCATTCACTTTAAAGTGAGACCATTGGCTGGCGTCCCATATAAACTCCATGCTTTAAACATCAATTTAAAAAGTTGGCATTCAATAAATTACATCAGATGATGCCACAATTACCAAGGTCAGTGGGCTGAAGGAGTCAACTGTTATTTTTGTTCTTGTTTAAACAAAGGCATCCCTCCAAATGAACAGCCCTGGAGAATGATATCTCACATATGACATCTATAGCTTTGCTTTCTGGTACCAATTCTCCTCGGTTGAAATCCTGATTTAATCTCATTTTTAACAGCCCAATGCATTAAGAGAAATCACCAGTTAAAAGGTTAAAAATATAATCTGGCAGCTAACAGTGATGCTTCTACATTATATGTTCCACAGAAGCAAATATGTTTGTTTTGCTGGCAAACTACCTAAATCCAGAGCCTCTGGGCATGACCAAAGAAGCTGCGGACCGCAGCACTCCACCACACCTCGGGAGATACTGAAAACCGCAAGTATGCAGAACGGAGGTGAACCAGTGCAGCCCTCAACCAGCACATGTGCCTACAATCCACTCTTACAGAGAGCTAAGTTACCTTTAACAGAGAATTTTTATTTTCAAAATTTTATTTATAGGATTAAGGTTTAAAAAATAATTTCAGAGGACTCCCTTGGGCCCCAGTTTTCTACCTTTAAAATGTACAGTGTTATTCAATAACTAATGTTCAGAAGGATAAACAAGGCCAGCTTAAGCCATCAAAGACGGACTCAAGTAGACTCCATATATTGTATTTTAACAAAATCCTCTACAGATCTTAAAAGTTCTCATCACAAGAAAAAAACATTTGTAATTATGTATGATTATGGATGTTAACTAGACTTGCTGTGGTGGTCACATCAAAGTACACACAAATATCAAATCATTATGTTGTACCTGAAATTAATGTTATATGTCAATTATATCTCGTGGGGGAGGGGAGGTCCTCTATTGAGATTTCTACTTAATCGTCAGTTAACCTTAAACTTCGACAGTCCGTAAGCATGCCACACCTGAAGCATTCTGTTAACTGAAATCCTTAACAGATAAAGCTAAGCTTGTTACCTACTTGGTTAAATTGTGTTAATAAGCACAAAATGCAGCATATTTTTAGCCTTTTTTTTTACCGTTACTTCTGGTCCAGAGGAGACAAGCGATCCATCTTTGGGGATGTTTTATAACAGAAAAATAAAGCTGTTCTTAATTTAATAATAGTCACCAGGTGTAGCTAATAGATTTATAACAGAAAGCCAAAAATGTCAGCTTGGGGGAAAAAACTCACTTTAAACAGATTTTCAGTAATAAATTGACTCATCAACCACCAACATTCCACCAAAATCTCTGGGCTACCATCCCTGAACATTATTTCTCTTTTGAGAACATATCTGCAATTTCTTAAATTGAGAGCAGGTGCCCATAATACATTGAAGAGAAAATCTACAAGGCAAAAACAATCGCCCCAGTATTCACCATAAGACAGTCTCTTATGATACAATCAAAACTAAGTGAACAAGCCACTTTGCAAAACCACAGTTCACAAATAAAATGGACCGCAGCACACTCCCAAAGACTCGTGCACCCACTGCACCCACTGAGAGCAATCATTTCCCTTCTACTTGTTGGTAAGTCATGAGGCAGCACACATGCTTACAGAACCAGATCTGTGCAGGTTTGATACTTAGAATGCAGCGTTGGGGTTGCAGAGACAACACAAAGGAAAAGGACTTAATTCAGACTAATTTATACCACCACACTGCTTTCCACTGTGTACCTCATTGTTTTATATCACATTTCCAGTTTTATTTGTTATAAATCCCATGAATAACCTGCATTGTAGACATTTCATCTCTCTTATGGTTCCTATAAGAACTGGAGTGGGAATAAAGAAAGGAGACAAGCACTCATTGGCGAATTCTACAAACTGAAGGCAGGGTTGGGAGTAAGGGAGAGGAAGAATAAAAGAAAACCAGGGGAAAAGATGGTTTATATTCCTCTCTCCAGCAAAAGAGAAACAAAATTTAATGGCAAGATTTCCGGTTCTCCAGGATAATGATTTAAAAAAAGAAAATAAATGAAAAAATAAACTCAAGTAAGCTTCCAGAGTACCCCAGCTGTTTTGCTTCAAATATATAACAAGCTGTACTTAACATGGTCTGAAGGAAGGAAAAAGTCAACAAACAAGTATGTTTGTAGGGACCTAAAAAAAGAACACATGGAAACTGGCTAAACAGTAAACATCATATATACATTATAAGCACAAAGCTGTCTAAAAACCAAAGGAAAGGACTTGAAAAAAGATAGAGTGAAAAAGCACAGACTCAGCCAGCATAGGAACACAAAAGCCAGCCGTGATAAGCACCAGGAAAAAATAATGGAAAGAATATTTATCTGTGAATTCAGAGTGAAAAGATAAGACACCAGAGCAACTAATTTTGAGTAAAAATAAAGATTTATCACTGTCAAAACATGTTTGGGTTTGTTGATTTTTCTAGGGAGATTTTTAATACTACACACTAAGATAATTTAAAGCTAAAATTACTGTCAGCTTCAGACCACATCCCCCCCAGTACTCATCCACTTTAACCCCTTCTCTTTCTTGAAGTTTAAAAGGAAAATTAAAAATTCACCACTATCACATTTCAAGGCCAGACAGACAACTGTCAGGGAGCACTCATCATACAACTTGGAAGACACAAACAGAACTATATTTTTAGGAAGCTAATTAAAGTAATATAAATAAACCAAATACCTATTTAAGAGTTAATGATCCTTCTTTAAACCAGAGCAGGGAGGGGAAAAAAAGGAGGGGAGGGTAAAAGCCATCCATATAAGAATGCTTATATTTCCTGGGCAGCATTTTTTCATCCACTGGATAAATACCCTTGACTTACACGAGGTGCTGGGGTGGAGTAGAACTGCACTGGCCTGAAGGGGCCCTTTAAGAAGGGGACATTTCCAAGGCACAGAGAGCTCATTAGAAATAACTGCTCCGGGCTGGGCTGGAGGAAGAGTCAGGAAGGGCATCATGCTGGAAGTGACACCTGAGCTAACTCCTAGCAGGTGAGCGAACTGGAGCAGAGGGACCTGTGGTGCAAAAGATGAAGAAGAAGGCAGGTCTCTGAAGGTGTAATGGGGAGCAGGGAGGTAGGCTCCAAGGGCAAGAAGGTAAGTTATCTTGGGCTGGACTGGGTGAGACATGTTTAGAATTTAGTGTCTTTCAAAGTGTCCTTTCCTCTAAATGCCTAAGAAACTTATTTTCAGGAGCCATGCCCTTAGTGCACCTACTAGTCTTTCAGAGATCTTTTAAAGATCTCAAACAGTGGATATAATAAACCTGTATTTTCAGATAAGAACCTTGAAAATCACATAGCAATTTCTGATACTCCACCCCAACCCCCAAAAAAGCAGAATTTGTGTTAGACAACCTATAAAAACATAGCTGCTCTGATCAAGAAAAAATATCTTTGGCTTACTTGAAATGTTTTTCTAGCATTTATTAAATTCTTAAAATGAAGGCCAGTTAGCCAACACTGTAAAAGGCAGGACATATACTATGTATACAATGAAGACAATAACTAAAAGACTGTGAAAAAAATAAAATATTAGTTTGCATTGTGGGTGATTTTTTTCCTTCTTTCAAATTTTTATATGTCATCTTTTTAGCATACAGCTTTTAAAATTAATTCCATATTAGCTAAATAAAAATGGTTTGCCTTAAAAAAAATTTCCATTTACAAATCTGTCAGTGGAGGAAAGCAAAATGATTAGTGTTAATGATTAGTGTTGACACCTAAAACTTACCAGAGTCTATGACACATAACTTAAAAGTGGCTTAACCCTAGGAGAAATTGGGGTGAAATTACTATACAAGCAAACTCCAAGCGTACGTGATTAATGGTAACTAGCATAATGAGTCTTCAAGTGGATTAAAAAAAAAAACAATACAATAAGATCAGAAAGAAATTCACTTCAACTGAGTTTAAGGGGCCCCGGAGAGCCCTTCTCCTGAGGGAGTGGAGTGCTATTGTCCACATTTGATCTGAATGGAGGTAACAGGAAAAACAAGAGCAGGCAACCTCTGACCCTTTCCATGGGCCTGAAGAACATAAAGGGAAGTGTTAGCAGGCAGAGCCATCAAGCAGTGAGGAGGGGCCGACTCCCCACAGGGCTATTGCCTACTCCATTGTCCAACCATCCCAGCCAGTCCAGCGGGGATATTGCCAGCATTTCTATTGTTATAAACACACTTCAGAACCTAATGCCAAACACTAAGAGCTACACCTTTCAGATCATTATCAAAAGTTATTACTGACAGTGATGTACGATGTATAGACTTTGAGAAGTACAAAATGTATAAGTTTTAGAATCTGAGACCTGGATTCAAATGCCTAAACTTCAAAATCCTTAACTAACAACTATGCAGGCTCATAGGAGTCACTCAAATCTCCAGGCATCTATGCTTCCCCATTTCTCCAATGGGGATGACATCACATCCTCTGAGGCCTGCTGAGATGGAGCAACTAGCACATGGCAGGGGCTTGGACCCCCTTGCAAACCTCTCACACGGTGCAAGGGACCCCAAGTTCTTACTGCCTCCTGCAGTAAGTAAATTGTCCAGGAGCCAGGTGAACACAGTAAGGGGAAAGGCTCTCTGCTCAGACCTCATTACCTACAAAAAGAGAAGATCCCTACCAGCTGCCCCTGAAAAACAGGTTAACGGGAGAACCATGCTCTTCTCTTCAGGGAGGAACAGGACAGGGGTAGGGGAGTGGAAGGGGTATCGGGGTGTACCCCTCCGAGCTAAAGAAGCCTGCAGGCTTGCCACCATGGCTAAACCGTATTCAGCACAATCGAGAAGCAGTTTGATTTCTCCTACAACACAGAGTCAATATGCTTAATTACCCAGAACAGGATTTTCAACTAATAAACACAAAACATAAGCTTTGACAGTCATGGCAGGAAGGGGGCAGGAGGAGATGGGCACACAGATTATTAAGGTGATGAAGATTTGTTTCTTTTCTCTCCCATCTGGGGGAAAGGTGAGTTGTTATTTTTTATATATATATTTAAAGCAGTAGTACATAAGCAGACAACCGTATAAGACCATAATTCAATTGAAGAGTATTCTAGGGTGTGTAAACCTCTCAAGTTTCACTCTTGTGTAGTTTATTACATTATCAGAACCTCCAGATTGAATTACTTCCCTGCAGTGCTTCCAAGTCTCTGCTTTTTCTCCATATAACATCTAATATTGCTTATCAAGATGCTATATTTGTCCTTTGGTATTTTGCCATCCGATATCTTAGGATGCATGTTTATTAAGATTTTTCCCCCAAAAAAATTCTGGGTCCTATGCAGCTCTCCACATCTGTAACGGAAAAGTCTTAACTGCCTTCACAGGAAGACTGAATCTGCACAGCATGAATCCACGCCAGCTTCCAAAAGGGTCCAAGTCAACACTTCCATCAAAGCCTTAAAGTTGGCATCTGGACTAAGTTAACACTTAGAATAAACAAATAAAAGGCACTTTTCCTGACCTGTGCTTTTCAGATTAGCTGAACTAGTGTCGCTGCCGAACAAGTTGTGTCAAGAACTGTTCGTGAGGAGACCAAGAGGAGCTGTGAAGGTTTTTTTCCTTAATCAATACTAACAGGAAGATCAACAGACGGGAAAGGAAAAATCAACGTGCAGAGACACCAGTATCCAGGAAAAGACAGCCCTTTACTTGAGAAGACAGTGCTTGAAGCCCCTTTTCCAAGCTAGGAAACAAAACACAAATGCTAGCCTACATTATCACCAACAGCAGCAAAGGAGAAAAGGCAGGTTTCAGGGTGCATGCCACAATTAATGAGATTAGAACGCTGTTCTCCAGGAAGGACACCTCAATGAACGGCTTCAAAACCAGAGAAATAAACCTTGAATTATTTCGGATTATAAAAGTAGGTCTTCCTTGAAGCATTAGTTTAACTGTAATATATTCAGGTAAATAAGGCAGGTATGAAGAGAATTCATATTTTTACTCCCTGAATATCATATATTTAATTTGTTTTTGAAAATACATTAGGAATATAATATCTAAGTGGGGTAAAGTACAGATCTAAGTAATTTCCCCCAAAAAAGTACATGTAAGTTGTAAACATTAAAAAAAAATTTAACCTTACTGGTAACTTCATTAAAGGAGTAAAGGTGTGTCACTGTGTTTAATGAGAATATCCAGTATAGAAATAATTTGGTTAAAAAAATAAAGAAGGTACAAAACTACACACAAAGTAGAGGCAGGATTTATGAACAAGGGTGTTGGAGTCAGAAAGGCCTAGGTTCGAATCAGAGCTCTGTCACATAACAATCCAGTGAACCTGGAGAAGTTTCTCCACAGCTGCACGTAAGTGAAGGTACCCACCTCCCTTGGTCAGAACATAAGGAGGCCAAGCATGAGCAGCACTTTGCACAGGACCTAAGAGTAAGCACTCAGTACAGGATACTACTAGTAACACATCATCCTGTGCACCTCCCCAAAGTGAGAAAGAACCAGGCCACTAGGTAGCAACAGCCTGGCCAGAATTCCTTATTCTTGCAGGAAAAAGAGAGAAAGCTCAAATCCTGATACTCCCTCATTAATAATGATTTTAAACTGTAGGCTTCTGACCAGGGACTTGCACTTCAAATCAAAAGGTGCGAAAGCCCTGAAGATGAGACAGAGGTTGATACGGGAGCAATGGGCAAGCAGGGCGAGCAAACAGAACAGTGATCGGAGGCACTGTACCTGCTGCAAACATAACAAGAATATAAATCTGCTCTGCTCTCCTGGTAACAGGATCAATACACCCAGAGGGGCTGTTCTAAGGCAACACAGTCCCACCTGTCCGCACACTTCTGCTGCTGGCATAAATGAGTCCAAGACAAACAAGACGCTGGGCTGCAAAAATGGCCTACCTGGGAGGAAGAGCACCCAGTTATTCCTCCCCAAGGGAGATTCATGGATGGTTTGCACACAACCTCCCCGGAGTCTGGGGAAGGAGGGCCATAGGGCTGCAGATCCTCTCTGTCGGTGGACAATGCACACGGGACACCATCACTTGGGCATTCAGGGAAAGCAAGACTCCAGAGGACAGCTGGCTAAGAGCATAAAGATTCTTTTATCCTTGATTGTTCTGCTGGGTGGGGCTGGACCCCAAAACATTCAGAGGTTCCAGCACAAGTTTCCGAAACACATTACTGAGTGAAAGAATTGATGGCTTTCTTCCACCATTACCATCTCTCAGGGGAGGGGTAGGACCAGAATGAGTCACCACTGTCCAGTGGCAGAGGAAGGGAGGCAAAAGTAGGAGGAAATGAATGACAAAAGAGAAAACGCAGACCATTTTGGAGATTTCAAATAAGATCTGTCCTGCTCTGGCTGGGTGGCACAGTTGGTTGGAGCGTCATCCTGTACAACAAAAGGCTGCAGGTTTGATTCCTGGTCAGGGCATATATCTAGGTTGGGGGTTCAATCCCTGGCCAGGGTGTGTATGGGAGGCAACCGACCAATGTTTCTATCTCACATCGGTGTTTCTCTCCCCCCTCCTCGACCCCCCCTCATCCATTCCTCTCTCTCTAAAAAAATCAATAAAAACATAGCCTTGGGTGAGGATTTAAAAGAGGCTGCAGGTTCGATTCCTGGTCAGGGCATATATCTAGGTTGGGGGTTCAATCCCTGGCCAGGGTGTGTATGGGAGGCAACCGATCAATGTTTCTATCTCACATCGGTGTTTCTCTCCCCCCTCCTCGACCCCCCCTCATCCATTCCTCTCTCTCTAAAAAAATCAATAAAAACATAGCCTTGGGTGATAAAAAAAGAAAAAAGATATCCTGAGAATTAGTTAACTTACCTTCTCAGAAAACTGAAACTGTGCCTGCTACTTCCACATGGAATAACCAATGTAAGTGAGCTTTTCATCCTGTCATTTTTCCACCCAACTGCAGTGTTAAAACATTCTTCTGGCCCATTTGCCACCCTGTACCTGCAAAGATGACCTCCCATACTCAACCCTGTTAGTTGTATTATTTCATGTCAGGAGGCCTTTAAAGCCTGAAAAAATGTGTCTTGCATTAGCTGTCCTAGGTTAAAGCTGCTTATGTTCGAGTCTACCAGAAGCATGGTTCTCAGCTAAGCTAGGCCATTCTTCAACTGTCCTTCTCTCAGTGAATTTCATGAGATAATATTGATTATGGAGATTAACAAATGCAAAGAGAATCGTAGATGACGTATACATGATCAAGTTATTAAATAAACACTTTCGTTAGCTAAGATTTTCAGACCATATAGTACTTAACATTTGGAATAATTCATCTAAAAGGCTAAAAATTTGCTAATTAAAATAATCAATAACCTGAAGGAAACAGAAAACTCAACAAAAACTCAGGGAATTATTTTGTATTAGTCTGTCCTCTCTGACAACTGAACCACATGCAGATGTAGTGCTGTGGTGTCTGAGTTGTCTATTGCTGTGTAACAAACCATCCCAATATAGTGGCTTAAAAGAACTGGCAGTCACAGTTCTTCATTTTGTCAGAGGTTGGTGCAAATGGCTCATCTCTGCTCCATGTGGACAGGACTAGGGCAGCTTGATGGGCCCAAGGATCCAGATGGCTTCACTCACAGGTCTGCTGTCTCAGCTGGACTGGCTGGGGGTTGGCAGGTCTCTGCTTTTATAATCTCACACCCACAAGAGCCACTCTCTCCAGCAGGGCAGTCACACTTTTTACGGCAACTGCCTTCTAAGAGGGTGTTATGACCTGAATTTATATGTTCAAGTCCTAAACCCCAGTATACCTCAGAAGGTGACAATATTTGGGTCTTTGAAGAGGTAATTAAAGTTAAATTAGGTCCTATGGGTGGGTCCTAATCCAATATGACTAGTGTCCTAACAAGAAAAGGAATTGCCACCAGGGATGGGCACACAAAGAGAACACAGCAAGAGAAGCCATCTGCAGGCCAAGCAGAGGCCTCAAGAGAAACCAAACTTGCTGATGCCATGATCCTGGACCTTCAGCCTCCAAAACTGTAAGAAAATTAATTTCTGTTGTTTAAGCCACCTGGTCTGTGGCACTTTGTTATGGCCATTGAGGCAAATTAATACAAAGGACAAAAACAGAAGCTTACAACACCCCTTAAGGCAACATCCCAAAGTCACAAAGCTTCACTTCCTTTATACAGCCTGGTCAAAGTGAATCACAAAACTAGCCCAGGTTCAATAGGGGGGATTCCCCTCCTTCTGGGAGGTCCAGCAGGCATATCTGAGGAACTGTTCCTGGACGCATTTGAAGATAACAGAAAAAGAACTTGGGAACAAGTCAAAACCCTGAGTTCCCTTATCTGGTCTCCAACTGGCTGTAAGACCAACTGGGGAAGTTAGGTAATGTCCCCCTCAATAACTTGGCCGTTATTAGATGGTTAAAGGGCCAAACAACTGAAAGCTTATTAAGTGAAAACAGATCGAGTATGTGAACAATTATGCTGAGAAGCATAAATGACTGACAAACACAGGGAGGAAAAATACAGATTCCATTCTGAAGCCTATCCAAGAGCTTATAATAGCAAAAGCACCCAAACTATAATGTAATCTCATGTACTACAAGGATCCAGTCTGACTCATTTTCTAGGATCTGCTGTGAGGCATACTCCTTTGTGTCTATAGTCCTTGTACAGAAAGGGCCTTTCCTCAAGGTAATCCATCAATCAAGTGCTCCAGAAAACCCTAATTGCTCACCCATCACAAGTTCCATGTCCTATAACTGTGTGGCAGGAAGCACAAGAAGGCCAGGTAAGGATGGGAAAGGAGGAGGGACTTCTGAGGCTCCTCTGAGGGGTTTGGTAATAGGAAACAACCGTTTTATATCGAAAGCCTAGAAGCAAAACATGCAACTGCCTGCTTTGGTTGGATTCTGTTAAACCAGCATTAATGAGAATGGAAGTACAAAGCTTGAAATAATGATTCTTGTCCTGAAAACAGATTCTGCACAAGCAGAAAAGCAGGGAACAAACAGAGTTAAGTGTTTGAGAGTGAGAAGCATTAAGTGGACGGCTGGAACTAAAACCTCAATAGAGAAAGACTTGCAATCGTCTTAAAACCTGCCACTGAAAATACCCCTGATGCATATGTATTAGGTTTGTCATCCAAGAGGCTGAATCCCATAGTATCTCCAGCCATCATTAACAGGCACTAATGACCAAAGCCTTTCAACGCCACCATGGTGCACCGCAATGCAGCTCGGAGCAGCTGGTGGAGTCAGAACAGATGGCCTGCTTCCCTTCAAAGCAGAACTTTCTGCAGGTGACAAAATGACTGTTAGGTGACTGACAAGAAGGACAACAAACAAAGGTTGAAACTGGAGTATCTGATGTCAGTAAAGGAGGTGGTTAGTGCTGCAGGGAGCCTGCGACGTGGGCCCTGAGGATTGGGAGGATTGTTTAGAAAGCTGCAGCTGTGCTACGGAATCGAGTTCCTCTGCCCGAGAGACACCTCCGTGCGGTGCCAAGCAGAGCACTGGAGTGTGCCACAGAAATCCCTTCCTTCGAGACATTTGGTAAGTGCCTACCATGCACCTGGAAAGAAGAATCCCACACTTTAAGGGTCCCTGCCCTCAAAGGGCAAACTTCAAAAGAAAGCCTGGACAGTTTAAATGAACTCTGGTGGAATGCAATTATCACTCCAGGCACGTGGCGAGCAGCACAGTGGATGGAACCCTGTTTGTATCTAGAGATATTAAATACATGTCCTATGTTTGTTCACACTTCTATTTTCCCTTTGGTAAATTGTGTATATATTTGCTTCCTTAACTAATGGAAAACTTGGAATTCTTTGGTTGTAGGAGCAGAACCCACGCAGGGTGGCTTAAACAGAAAAAAAGTAAATAAAAGTTTTAAAAAGGTGGGTGCTCCCAGAGGACATAGGGCTATTTTCTCAGAAAAGCTCTTCCTGAGTATTCTGTCTATAAGCCCCCTCCCACTATCTTATCCCTAGCACTTTACCCCATTAGTCCCCCTCCTGCCCGCCCAATCACCTTCTTCCCCTTTATCCAGCTTTATTTTCCTCACAGCACTTTCTGAGATTAAATGTTTTATCTACCCGTTTGCTGGCTCAACTGTCACCATCCACGCAGAGAGGGTCATAGTCTATCTCATTTGCTGCTGTATGTGGCCCAGTGCCTAGGGCAGTGCTGGCCACTGAATGACCAAATGGCCCACCACACAGAACTCTGGGAAGGGGCTGTAACAAGGTCTCACAGGCGACCAGAACCAGAAACTGGAACCAGGACGGCTGCCTGCTGCCTCACATTCTGGTTCCCTCTTTGCCTGCCTCTGGGGCCCCAGCCTCAGCTTCTCCCTCCACTTCCCACTGTTTCCTCACAGCACTTTCTGAGATTAAATGTTTTATCTACCCGTTTGCTGGCTCAACTGTCACCATCCACGCAGAGAGGGTCATAGTCTATCTCATTTGCTGCTGTATGTGGCCCAGTGCCTAGGCAGTGCTGGCCACTGAATGACCAAATGGCCCACCACACAGAACTCTGGGAAGGGGCTGTAACAAGGTCTCACAGGCGACCAGAACCAGAAACTGGAACCAGGACGGCTGCCTGCTGCCTCACATTCTGGTTCCCTCTTTGCCTGCCTCTGGGGCCCCAGCCTCAGCTTCTCCCTCCACTTCCCACTGCATTCCTCTTTGTTTTTCCCACTCCCGTTTCAGTGCTGAAAACCAGCTACAGTCTCCCATGCCCTTAAGATAAAATCCCAAATCCTTCCAATGACTGATAAGCCTTTCATGACCTGCCCCCCCCCCCATTCTCATCTCTCTGACTAGTTCATTCAACCCCTCTTCTCTGGTCCTCAGAGGAGCATTAGAAGCACTCACCTCTAGGTCTTAGAATAAGGTCTCCTCTTCCTCCGGCACCCTCTCTCTCTCACCTCCACAGGCCACTGTCTTCTTATCCTGGCACAGGGTTAGATGACCCTGCTAATGTGTCCCCCATCATAGCTTATGCTCTAAATTGCTTTCTATCTCCCTAACGGAAATGTAGGCTCCACAGAAAACAACCAGCCCTGCCTTACTCACCACTGCATCTGAACACGGAATATAGATGCTCATATATTAGTGGAATACATTAATGAACTGTATATCAGTAATGGCTCTTCACTAAGGGGCTGTGACAAGAATAAGATAGCAATTGACGAGGGCAGGAAACATCGGCTAGTCTAGCTATACTAGTATTCCCCATGTGCGGAAGAGTACACACGCAATAAATATTTGTTGAATGAATAAATTCCTGGCTTGCCTAATGTAACTCTACCCCTTTCTCTCCCACTTGAGAAAACATATCAGAATGCAGCGGGTAAAAAAAATGACATTATTAAAAGGACATCTCTGTCATTTGAAAGATCCTATACTTTATTATTTACTAGAGGCCCAGTGCACAAAAATTTGTGCACTCGGGGGGGCAGGGGAGGGGGGGGTCCCCCAGCCCGGCCTGTGCCCTCTCGCAGTCTGGGACCCCTCGGGAGATAATGACCTGCTGGCTTAGGCCTACTCCCGGGTGGCAGAGGGCATGCCCAATCCCTAAGTGAAGCCCCTGGTCAGGCTCAGAGCAGGGCCGATTGGGGAGTTGGGGCGCCGCCCCGTCATGCACAGAGCAGGGCAGATCGGGAGATTGCGATGCCACCCTCAGTCACACTCAGGGTACGGCCGATTGGGGGGTTGGGGCGCTGCCCCCTGTCACTCACAGAGCAGGGCCCATCAGGTGGGTTGGGGCTCCGTACCCTGTCACACACAGTTAGCCAATGAAAAGGGTAGCGGTCGTATGCCAATTACCATGTTTCTCTTTTATTAGTGTAGATTACTTATCATAAATTACTGGTCACCTCAAAATGGATCATCACATATGAGGTAGTTGGGACGGTGGTTGAGAATAGCTGATTTAGGTAAAACTAAGAAATATGAAGCACTTTATGCTCTCATTTTATTTTCCAAAAGATGAAGGTGACAATAAGTCTAATAAGAACTAATAACAGAGTCATTCTTACCCTCGCTTTCTTTTTATAAAACAGGTTCTGCACACCCCTGGAGAAGCCTTTAATTAAGTTGAAAGAGGTTAAAAATACCTTTTTCTCCCATACCAATGAAGTCTACAAAGTTGCTGTGGTCTCCATTCAAAAGCCAATCTATAGCCCCACATGCATACTTTAGGGAGACCACTGCTGATCCCCACACAGCAGATACAAAACCACTGCCCAAAGTGACAGTGTTAGTCTCCCTCAAATATAGCAACTGGTATGTTTTTTAGTGTGTTGGTGTTTTCTGTGTACGAGCTTTATCTTGTGCATAAAACATGTTTGGTAAAGTTGCTGAGACCTGAATCAACCTGGTTTTATTTTTGTTTACATAAAACATCCCCCAATATTGCGTGCATGATAAAATACAACCCAAAATGAAAAGTCCTAGTGAAGATTTCAGTTGTGGTGTGTTAGAGAAACAAATCTGAGCAAGCCAGACGAGAAACCATACAGACAGCCACACACCCCAAACAAGGCTAAAGTTAGTAAAGGAATATATAGCAACCCAAAGTTGGAACATCATGACCCATAATAGCCTACAGAATTAGACACTCCATCCACACCAACAGATCTGAGCTCTTCAGATCACCCCACACGCCAAGAGACACTGAGTGACAGTAAAGGTTTTGTTTTATTAAAAAAAAAAAAATCAAAGGCCTCTTTTAGTTTAGAAAGGATAGTAGGGTCTGATGTCTTTGGGTCCAAATTAGAGAGGATGAGAAAAAAGAAAGTGTTAGAGAATATTTTAAGGTTTCTTATTACTCCAAGGGAGGGGGAGTTAAGGCAAAGTGCCAAGGTTAAAACAAAAACAGCACGTAGACATCAGGAGCTGCTTATTAAAAGAAGTAAAGATCATAAACTCTTCAAGCAACAGTCCTCTTTGTCTTCTTTGATAGAATGCTGCACCATCCAAAGGAAAAAAGGCAGGTACTCCCTGACCTTTATGTGGGCCTTGGTCAGTTTCTACTAAAATACTTGGTTGTCTGTCGTATGTATAAGCCTTCATTTGTAGAGGTTTTTAACCCATCTTTGTGCCAAGGATCCCACTGGCAGTCTGGTAAAACCTGCTGAGCCCTTCTAAGAAAAATGTTTTAAGGGCATAAAGTAAAATGCAAAGGATAACAAGTGAAGTCGATTCTACTCAGTTATCAAGATAGTTTTTAAATTGTGGTAAAGCAGTATTTGTACTCTGTATTAATGCAGTAAGTAGCAAATCTAGCAGCAAGACTGCTTGTTGCCTGTTCCCATAACTTAGTGAAATGCTAAATTTCAGTTTGAGTTATCGTGAAAACAGAGATGCCATTTTCCCCCATCCATGTTCAAGGACTCCCTGGATTGCATCTGTGGACCCTAGGTTAAAAACCCTCGGTTGAAAGAGCCAATAAAAATACATTTGTGAAACATCAAATGAAAAGTAAAGCCTTGCAAAAATACACTATCCATTCAACGGTGAGGTTAGAAAAACTAAAAGTATAAGCAATATTTTCCCAAAAACCATGAAGGGCCATTAGTCAGCAAGAGCACTACATGCTTCAAATTGAATCCAAAAGAGATTCAGTTCCCCTCATGCAATTTACAATAAAACCCTGAAGCTCTGAGGAACTGACAGCACTGAAGTGACCTGGCAGTGTAGCCCCAGCTCAGCTATTAACTTGAAAAAAAATCTCCTTCCTTCCTAGAGCCTCAGTTTCTCCATCAGCAAAATAAAAGGGCTGAACATGTATCATAATTTCTTAGGCTCTTTTCAGTTTTAAAATTCTATCAGATTATCTCTTCCTTATTCTAGCTATTTCAGCCTACTTAATTTCAAAACACCAATGCCTTTCGTAAACATGGAACAGAAAATTTTACCAAATTTAAATGCCCTCATGTATAACCTAACACTAATGAGCCATATATATGCATACCACTACAACTAAAAAAAAAAAAAGAAAAGTCTGTCTTGTATATCTACTTCATAAAAAGCAATCACAGTGTTGGTCTTTTCTGCTTTTTAAACGAAGTTCCCATTCAAATTCTAGCACCATCAGCTCACAAATATACAGAATCAACATAAGCCCGGTTACCTAGAATATGTTAATTACATATTTTCCACTTTTCAGACAATGAGCAATATTACAGGATACAGACCAGGAAGGCTGTTGAGCATATGTCATTAGTGCTAAAGAAACAGAGACAAAGTGGGGGACTAAGCCAATACCACAAAGCCAGTCTGCAAGAAAGCAGGAATAAAACCCAGGTCTCCTGACCATTACCCTCATGTTCTTCCCACTACACTGACTGCCTCTCAAATCCTGACACACTTCCCCAACTTTCACAGTGTAGCCTGGTTTAAACCAGTGACAGACCAATCATTTTCTCTACCTCTAATTCCGTCATGGACACAACAAAGGGTTGTGAGTATGATACATTTACTGGTTGGAGTCATGAAATAAGTAAATTCCACTTACCTGCCAAGAAAGTGATGACCATACTAAAATCCTACCTACCTGGAGATTCCCTTAATATTGTGTAACACATGAAAAGATACAGAACTATTTCTATATGGACACAGACACATACATAATATAGCTCCTCACAGATAGATAGATACATATATAGTTCCTCAGTCTGCACTCCAGGATTTCTTAGTGACATTTTACTATGAAATTTAGAAGAGAACAAAAAAGGAATATCACACAACAGCTTCCAAAAAAGAAGGTACTGCATGTTATAAGCAAAAGCTTCTATGAATATTGAGCATTTGGGGATCTCAAGATTAATTTTATCAATAAGAAAATCTACTAGAAATTCTCTATTTACCAATATTTATGTCCTAGATGCTCAGGCATGCAAAGTTGATATTAATGTTTATTTGACTGTTTTGTTTTACGAGGGAAGGCACTGTTTCAAGTCCTAAGGGTCTTTTAAAACTCTTACCTATAGTCTCACTCCCCCCACCTCCCCACCCAGCATTCTTCAATGTGTTCAATACTGCTAGAAAGTCAAAAACCTACTCTCAAAAAAGAAAAGGAAAATACCATAATTCCTCTCAAGTATTCAAAAACAAACTAGCATCTTCTTAGCAGTCTGGTCTCAACTCACAGTTCACTTCCTCAGAGACGTGCCCTGACCTCCTAGTTAAAGAACTCAATACCTGCCTAGAGCAGACATTTCCTAAGTTAACCCACTTCTGTTGAGCACTTGGCAACCCCTGATTGTCATTTATTATTCATTTGTTTACATGTTTTTTTTTCTGTTTATGCCTGCCACACCACACTTCAATGAAAGCTCCTTGTTCACTGCTAATCCTCAATGCCTACAATGCTGGCACATAGTAGGTGCATACATAATTGCTGAGTGTCTGGTAAGTGGCAATTATATCATACTCAGAGTCTTCTAGAAAAGCATTAGTAAAGAACAGGGCACAGGCAATTGACCATGCATTTACATAGCCTGCTTTAGCATAAGCCTGTGATACCAGGACAATCCAGGTTATAAATCCTTTTCAGGGCTTTGAAATGCCCTGCACTTCCAGCTATGAACACAAAACCTCTCCAGGCCCACTCACACATTGCTTTTTCTAAAAGATCTCAGCAATGATTTCCTCAAAAGGAAATAATGAAATAAAGTTCTGGCGTAAGTTAATCTTTCCTGTCAGGTTCACAATGTTAAACATACTTTGAAGCCAGCCACAGAAACAAAACCAAACTCCACAAAATTAGGTTGGGCTGGAGGTTACATAAGACAAGCTAAACTCTGGCTTTTTTCCTGTCATCCCTCCCTCCTCCCAGTGAACCCTAACATCTGTCTTTTAAGTGCAATTGGTTGCAGGTGAGAAAAAAACGCTTCCCTGCGCACAGCTTCAAAAGAGGCCGAGAGGTTTCCAATAATGTTGCACTTAATACTGTAGCAACCAAGTGAGGAGGACTAGACAACTTCGGGCTGCGCTGTATCTGGAAGCTTCTCTTAAAAATTCTCTCTACAGTTATTTTTAAGTCGGCACTTACTTCAAGGTGTTCAGTTCCCAAACACTTTTTTCGGAGTTCTGAGTTTTCCCTTACCCACGATTTCTCACATGTGTGCGAAGCCTACTTATCAGCACCCAGGATGTTCTGAATACAGGTCTTTCAACAGAGGAGGACAAAAGCGCGGGTGCCCGGGGGTGACACATCCAAAGGGAAAAAATAATCCTTTCTCCTGCAGTCCTCAACCCACTGGGTCACCCCTTCCCCCGAGTGTCCTGCACTTCCCCGGCTCCATTCCGCTCCCCTTTCACTGCCCCCTGGATCCGGCTTCCATCCCGCGAAGCCTCCCTCCCGGGGTAGGAAGGGTAAACAATAGAAATGTCACCAGGAAACTCAGGAAGTGGATGAAGTCTCTAATTGCTGCCGTTTAACGATCGCAGATAATGACTATCTTCAAATGTGGTTTTCACCAGCGGAGAGGAAGGCGCGGCGGGCGAGGCTGGC
>NW_005370635.1:466562-481295 GCF_000412655.1 Myotis brandtii
CCCCCGCCGGGCCCCGCGGCGGCTCGGCCCCCGTGTTATGTAAACATAGAGTAAAAGGGAAAGGAAGTTCTTAAAGGAGCAGTTCTGTTTTTCCCTCCTCGCTGCCCTCCCTAAACTTAAAGGGGTTCTCGGGCCGATTCGGGCGGCGCCGGATGCCGACGGCGGCGGTCAGGCTCCCAGGTAACCGAGTTCCCGGCTGAGGCGTCATAAGGAACTTCCTCTCGGGGTGAGGGCGTTTGTTTCCCGGAGTCACGGGGCCCCGGCTCACATATGGGGGTGTCGCACACACGCACCCGCGTGCTTCCTCTCTCAGAGCCGAACTCCTCCAGAACTTGAAGATGTCTAAAAAGCGGAGGGCTGTGCAGTGGGTGCTGCATTGGAGGGAGTTTTGAAGGCGCTGGGAGCACCCCGCCACTGTACAGGATGGAGCTCCCGGGTTCGTCCACAGCAGGTTTCCACATGGTTTAAAAAAAAAAAAGTTTGTTGTGTTTTTGTTTTATTTTTAAATCCATGCTCTATCCACTTTTCCCATACTTTCCCTCAATTCCTTAAGAGGAAATTACCTGGGTGAACTTTTTAATGAATATAAAATGTTCCTTTATTACTCTAGTCAATGCACTATGTTTGCTTTTTATACTTTTCTAAATAGTTATTTCTATGGCTTTAAAATAGTTTAGAGTGTCATAGGTGTACTGACTGCTGTTTTCATCATGCAGGATTTTATTGTTACCATTTATTAAGCATTCAAAACATGCTAGAAACTCTACATATTACTGCCAGTCACTGTCTCTCAAGACTATTAAATATTTAAAGAAATAAATACTGCAAAAGCTATCCTATGCATAAACAGTGACTGGTTGGCTATGACCCTAAGAAAGGGCCGGGAAGAGAAGAATTGCATCTATAACCTTCCAGCCCGCATTCCAGCACCCTTTGTCTAACATTCTCTGACAGGTCGTTACTGTAGTGACATGATGCTTCAGGAAATTGTACTTCACTTAGTAACTATTGTTTTAAATTGAGGCTTTAGAAATAAATGATTCCAAAGTAACCAAAGCTTCACCAAAGGTGAGCCCAAGACAATACCAAACATAATTTTAAACAACTTATTTCAGCTAAGCATATAAATTCTATTCTTCAACTAAATATAGCTATTCTGCAAAAGTTACCTATTCTCTGTATTTTTATACATATGGTTATAGTTTTCATCAACAATCTTTCATTAAAGGGTTGAATTTTTTCCCATGACCAGTGTCTTGGTGTGAATTTCTGGCTGGTTTTCTGCTTGCTTCATGCTGTTTTCATCTATCTACTCTCTGCTCCTGCTTACCATATGGATGTGTGGCTAGCAAAGATCTGTCAGAATCATGTCACAATTATGTAGTCCCCGTTATTATAGTACCTGGCTCTGTCATTCTAACTTCTCTAGGCTTGTTCTGTTGCTTCTACTGCTCTCTGGGCTACAATTACTTCCTCCCTCCTTCTCTCTTGGCATGCTGTGCTTTTGTGCATTGCATTACACTGTTTTGGCTCCATTTCCTCCTTGCTGTGCTCTGCATCTGCTCTTAGGAGGATGGAAACAAATATTTATTAACCTCCTACTAAGTTCCAAACACTAGGCTGTGAGTTTCCCATAAGATGTCCTAGTCTTTAAGGCCCTTTATTCTACTGCCTGCCCATGGCACCCCTGACTTGGAGAGGGGTATCTTTCTTTCTACTTTCCCAGCATATCTTTGAGCACGTGTATAGTGCTTAACTGGACCTGTCTTTATCAGAGTTACTTGCCGAAAGGGTTGCTTGGGATGACTTTTGTATCAGAGGAAGCTTTTTATACTAGGCAGCTCAGAGCTGGCGCACCAGTTTTGTAAATCACTGAGACATGAAAACCTCAGGAATGTGTGCAGGGGCCAGGAATGGAAATGCAAATGGGCTAAGTGAGGACTGCAGCAAATTGGTGAGCCCATGACACCTAAAAGGGGCATATGTCACTCATCTCCAGCTTATTGTTGTCATTTGACAATATCAACTCACCAATGCTAAATTTAATTTTTTAAAAGCCCCAAATCTTTCTTTTTATGACAAATCTCTCAATTTTTAACTGTTGTCAACTTATTCAAGATTTTTGTTTTGTGATTTGTGTGTGGTTATACACACACACACACACACACACACACACACACACACACTCACACACATACACCATGGCCCACCAAAATCATATATATTTTCTAGATTCAACCAAATTCCCCAAATTTGCTTTCTCTGATTTCAAGGAAACATATATAAGTGAAGGTAAAAGAACACATCTCATCTGAGATTAAATGGCAGGGCAGGAAGGAGAGCAGAGTGGTGGGACATAAATTTGATTTTCTCAAAGAGTCAGATTTTGTGTCCTTAGGGATGCCAGCTTATACTTTTCTTGGCCCATCCCTGACTAGAGTTTTTTTTTTTTGCTCACAACTTAAGCCAATTATAATATCACCCCATCATCCTCAGCTAATATTAGGAATCTGATTGTAGCATAAATTTATCTCTTCTTGAATGTAATTGTTTTAGTTAGTAGCTCCAGGCTGGTGGGACAATCTGGCTGTGCCATCTGCCAACCCACTGAAAGCCAGAGTGGGTTTGGCCGACCTGGCTGCCAGGGCAGACCCTCTTTTGTCCTCCCTGCTTGCCGTTCCACTTGTGCCTCCCCTAAGCCACTCTCCTGAATCGGATTACCCACCCACGGCACCCCAGGGGGAGTTTATGCTGTTTCTTGGACAATAAAAGGGCATATGTTTACTACACAGATAAATAATGTAAGGTTTTCTCTTGATTTCTCTCTCTGTTATGTCTACCCCTTGTAAGAATTAAAAGATTTTGTGAAAGAGTTTATGTTTATCTTATCATACATTTAAAAAAAAATCAATCAAATACCTTTCAGTAGTATTTTTGGGATGAAGAGTCTAATTTTTGGTCACTCTGCATTCTACCTTAGGTGTTTATGTTTGCAAAGACTAAAGAGTAATTTAGTCTTGTAATATATTAAAATAAATATTTTTGGACAAACTGGTCATCTTTTTCATGAAACCTAGATCACATTTCATTTTTAAATTATACCTGTTTTTCTTGATTGGGAGAGTAATATGAGCTCTTTGTCAGAAATTTGGAAAATGTGGAGGGGGGGGATTTTTAAAAAATCTTATTTCAGACATCTATAGTCTCATTACCCAGAAATAGCCCCATATAACATTTTTTGTGTCTTAATCTTTTTTATTTTTAATTGTTGACGTAGTAGTGATAATACTGTCTATAACCACCATTCACAGTTTCTTTTTTTTATTATTGCTTAAAGTATTACAAAGAGTATTACATATGTTTCCTCCCCCCACCCCACCTTGACATTCCCCCGGCCTCCCCTACCCCCCAGTGTCTTGTGTCCATTGGTTATGCTTATATGCATGCATACAAGTCCTTCGGTTGATCTCTTAACCGCGCCCCCCCGCCACCCGCCAACCCTCCCCGGCCTTCCCGCTGTAGTTTGACAGTCTGTTCGATGCATTCACAGTTTCTTATCCTGCATTTTTTCACTTAATATTATATTCGGAGCAGTTTTCTCTTGTCTCTAAGACTTCATAACATTTTTGTTGTTTCATCATATCTATCAACATTTATTAACTATTCCCCTATGGAATGTCTGGAAGATTTCTAATTTTTGGTCTTATAAATAATAAACATATTTACATTTGTTATTACTGCATGAGGACAGATTCCTACAAGTAACGTTATTACATCAAAGGGTATAAACATTTCTAAGACCCTTTGATGCATATTTCCAAAGCATTTTTAAAAACGGTTGTGCCTGCCAATTTATACTGTAACTAGCAGTGAATGGGAGAGCCTGCCTCAGGGAACTATCACCAGCATTTTAAAATCTTTACTAATTTGACAGGTGGTAATTTTTTTATTTGCATTTCTTTGATTGCTATTGTGAGGTGCACTCAGTTTTTTAATTGTAGTAAAAAATACATAACATAAGATCAAACCTCACCAAATTTTTAAGAGTATTGTTAACTCAAGCATAACATTGTACAACGGATATCTAGAACTTGTTCATCTTGCGTGACTGAAACTTTATACCCATTGCACAGCAACTCCATTTCTCCCTTTCCCCAGCCCCTAGGAACCAACATTGTACATTCTACTTCCATGAATTTGACTATTTTAGATAACTCATGTAAGTGGAATCATGCAGTATTTGTCCTTCTGTCTTCTTTAGCAAATTGTCCTCAAGTTCTTCCATATTGTAGCATATGACAAGATTTTATTCTTTTTATGGATGAATAATATTTCATTGCATGTAAATGCCATGTTTTTTTGCCCAATCCTGTTTTGTTGATTTTTCTAGTCTTTTTCTATTTTCTATATTTCTGCTCTAAGCTTTATTTCTTCCTTCTGCTAACTTTGGGCTTAGTTTGTTCTTATTCTAGTTCCTTGAGGTGCAGAGTTAAGTTATTTGAGATCCTGCTTTTTGTTGTTGTTGTTGTTAATCCTCACCCAAGGATATATTTCCATTGATTTTTAGGGAGAGTGGAAGAGAGAAACATCAATGTGAGAGAAGCACATCCATTGGTTGCCTCTTGCACAAGCCCTGACCAGGGCCAGGGCCGGGGAGGAGCCTGCAACCAAAGTACCTGTCCTTGACCAGAATCAAACCCGGGACCCTTTGATCCACAGGCTGACACTCTATCCACTGAGCCAAACCAGCTAGAGCTCCTACTTCTTTTTTAATATAGGAATTTATCACTACCAGGTTTCCTCTTAGTTCGGCTTTTTCTGCTTCCCATAAGGTACATTATACATATTTTCATTGGTCTCAAGATATTTTCTAATTTTCTTTTGATTTTTTTCTTTGATCCATTGATTGTTCAAGAGTGTGGGTTTAATTTCTGCATACAGCATTTTTCAAGTTTCTAATTTTCCTTACTATTGATTTCTAGTTTCATTCAATTGTGATCAGAAAAAATACTTGGTATGATTTCAGTCTTCTCATATTTGTTAAAACTTGTTTTGTGACCAAACATGTGATCTATCCTGAAGAATGTTACCTGTGCGCTTGAGGAGGGTGTGTATTCTGCTGCTGTTGGGTGGATGCATTTACTTTTTTAAATAGCCACATGGTTGGGTCGTATTGAACTTGTGGTCAATAAAATCTTAGGTTTTTCTCAGATGAACTGCTTTTAAGTAGGGTCCATTTCACCAGGACCTGTACAATTGAATTATTGAATCTAAGTGAAATATTAAATATTTATTCTTGTTACATTTTCAATTTATAAAGTTTGAATAATTCAATGAGTTCTTTTTCTCATTCTTTTAAAGAGGCTTTAGTTATTTTAATAGGTATTAACACAGATGATAAGCAATTCAAATAATACAAAAGAGTGAAAATTCTCTTAATCCAACTTTCATCCTGCAGTTCTCCCTAGTGGAAACCACTGTTATCAATTTCTTGTGAATGTTTCCCGTGCTATTCTCTGTGTATGTTTGTTTGTATAAATAATCTCAAAGAGAAATGCCACACACTATATACACCATCCTATACTTAGCCTTTTTGACTCAATAAGGAGTCCAGGAAAAGACCCTTCAAGAAGCCCTTGAGCAGATGACTGACTGACAGAGTCACCGGTGTGAGATTTGAGGGATTCGACGATATTCCACCCAGCAGGTTTAACAAGTATGAATGCCCTAAGGTAGCAAAGAGCTTGGCATGTGTTAGGAACAAAATGAACTCCATGTTGCTGGAGTTTACTGAATGAGCAGGAAAGGGGTATAAGATAAGGTTGGAGAGGTTGGTAGGAGCCACATCATACAGGGCACCAGGGTAATGCTGTGAACATTTGATGTTCTTCTCTTTGATAGTGGAAGTCACTGGAGAGTTGGGTATTGTTATTGAAACAATAAAATCTTCTAGTAACTTTATCTACATAAGTATCATCCTATCTAATAAAGAGGGAATATGCTAATTGACCCTCAGGCCATCACAAAGATGGCGGTGCCCACAGCCAATAAAGAGAGAATATGCTGAATGACTGCCCCGCCCTAAAGATGGCAGTGCCCACAACCACAAGATGGCTGGCAGGGGAGGGCAGTTGTGGGTGATCAGGCCAGCAGGGGAGGGCAGTTAGGGGCGACCAGGCCTGCAGGGGAGGGCAATTGGGGGGGACCAGGCCTACAGGGGAGGGTAGTTGGGGGGATCAGGCCTGCAGGGGAGGGCAGTTAGGGGCAACCAGACCAGCAGGGGAGGGCAATTAGGGGTGACCAGGCCAACAGGGGAGGGCAGTTGGGGGGGAACAGGCCAGCAGGGGAGGGCAGTTGGGGGCGATCGGGCCAGCAGGGGAGCAGTTAGGCGTCGATCAGGCTGGCAGGGGCAGGGGAGGGCAGTTGGGGGCAATTGGGCTGGCAGGGGAGCAGTTAGGCATTGATCAGGTCAGCAGGGGAGTAGTTAGGGGGTGATCAGACTGGCAGGCAGAAGCAGTTAAGGGCAATCAGGCAGGCAGGCAGGCGAGCAGTTGGGAGCCAGCAGTCCCAGATTGTGAGAGGGATGTCCGACTGCTGGTTTAGGCCCGATCCACAGGGACAGTTGGACATCCCCTGAGGGGTCCCAGATTGGAGAGGGTGCAGGCTGGGCTGAGGGACCCCCCCGCCCAGTGCACAAATTTCATGCACCAGGCCTCTAGTAAGATCATAAAACCCTTTGCTAAAATCAAGATATACATTTTAGAAGCTACATGATTAGTGATTTTTTTCTTTATTGATTAAGCTATTACATATGTGTTGATTAGTGATTTTTTAATAAAAGAATTTATTTTTACATTCTTAGCCCAAGGCCAGAGTCACTGCAAACAGTGAAGAGAACTTGTAGCAATGAGATAGTCCTAGAAGAGGGCCTCCCTACTCTCATTCACCACTGAGACGGGGATTCAAGGAAAGAGGTTAAACAGGCAGGAAAAAAGCATCCTAAAGAGTGGAGAAAAGGCTATTTTAGGAGACAGAGAGACCTTAGTTCTACATCCCAATCTCTTTATACCTGCCTCAGTTATTTCATCTGTGAAACTGGAATAATAATATCCTGCCTATATATCCCACAAGGATTTTGAGAAAATTAAATGAGATAATGCATGTGACAGTAACTTGTGTACTACGAAGTATTAAAACACATAAAGTATTATCATTTTTTAATAAAACTACAAAAGTAATATTGTGGGAGGGAGGATATGCAAATATTAAATAATGAATTAATAAATATGTGTTGAAAGCTCTTGTACTCGTTCTGTGCAGCCCAGTGATAATAAATCAATTTGATAAATATTTATTTAGAGCCTATTCTGTTAAGGCACGGTCATAGATAGAGCAAGTGGCACAGCTGCAAGTAAGGCAACAAGAGACCAGGAGTCCCAGAGGCTCCCACTCAGGAGGTAAAAAATCCTGTTGCCAGAATGAGGGACAGTGAGGGGGGGTGTGGGACTCTGGCTTCAGAGTCTGCACAATCTGTAACTTTCCTGCTAGTTGTGAAATGTCCCAGTTGTAGCAACTAGGACCTAGGAATCTAAATAAGAAGTGAACCCAAATGAAAGTGCTTTCTAAACTGTCCAGGGCTATACAATAGCATCATTCTATGAGGGAAGTACTAAAAGATGAGCTGGTATCAGGAAGCTAGGTCTCAACTTTTGATCTAATGTTTCATCCATCTCCAAGTTGCTTATGACTGTCCATTTGCCTTCAATGATACTGAATGCACTTGTTCTATTCTTACCTTTGCATAATCTTTTACATTCAGCCATTGCAACTGCACAGGTGATCGGGTATGTTTTGCTGCAAAACCAACACATGCCGCAGAGTGACCTCATCTCCATTACCACGTGCCAGTTCACACAGGACATTCAAGGGCACGCTAATACACACAGCTCAGCACAGATGGAACTGACCTCCCTGTTAACAATTAAAGTAGGAACGAACACCAGATAGGTAGAAGTTATAACTACTCCCCTAAGCGAAATAATAAGACAAAATGACATTTTTCATTCCTTAGGAAAGACTTTAAACCAAGGTTGCAGCTTTATCGCAGTAATGGGGGAATTAAACACATTAAGCCCACAAAAATCAAAACTGTTAATTCACAAAAGTTCACCTGCCTGTAAATTATATTCCTATTAACCTTTCTTTTGCCTGGTGACCGGTCAATTATATTAGGGGTCGTTCCCCTCTTGTGTTCAGACCTTATGCTGTGATTGGCTAAAGTCAATATGACAGAAAGAACTTAGAGTTGACCAAAAACAAGCCACAAATACACCAAAGAATCTTAACTGAATGAACCAAATTTCTTTCCTCTATGAAATTATAAACATTTTCTCAATGTTAAGCATTTTTAACTGTATTTTCTTCTATGTCCAGACCAGCAGATGCTAAAAACTAGTTTTAAAAAAATCTTAAAAATCAAATCACTTGTCCTCTCCCTCCTTCTCTGAGCATTTTAAAATTTATAATCTCTCTGGTATTTATCATAGACTGACCATATGTTACGTACCATACATCATATTCAATGTATTCCTTATGGAAGTTTCTTGCATTCCATAATTTTGTAATAAAATCATATGTATATTCAGTTGAAATGTCTATAGCTCTAAGTATATTTTTCATGCGCAATTGGAAATTTTATGAAGCAATCCTTGAGGATAATGATAAAATCACTTATTACTGCAAAAGAAAATACCCCAAAAACTTAGTGGCTTAAAACTTTAAAAAACACCCTTGGTCTGTCAGCTGGGTTAAGGGCAGGGTCATGAAGTTCAAACACAGCTCCTATGGAGCAAGTTTTGGAAGAGAGGGGATGTGGGTTGTGAAATACCTCTAAATTGTCAACTACAACTATAATTCCAAGGAAGAGAAAGCAGGGCAATTTGAGTGTAAACAAAATGTTCAAGTAAAGAGGGAGTTATATTTGGTACTATGTGTGGGATAAAAATGAGTAAGAAGAGCACAGCCAAAGAAGATACATTAACTGAAGTAAGCAAGGAACAGTGAAAGGGACAAGGAGATACAAGGAGATAAGGAAGTTCACCCTAAGCCCAGTCACTGAAAGGTTTGAAATATTGGATACATAATTTAAACTTGAAAAAGAGAAGTCTTGTTGAAGATTTGGAGACAGGAGGAGATGAGGTCAAAAAGGCAGGAGAGAAGCTGACATTCAATCACTTAGAATAAGTGAATAAGCAGTGAGTGTTTACTCTGTGCCAGACCCTGTGCTGAGCCCTGGGATGCTTTAATGCTGTGCTTCTAGAGCATCTGAAGGGCATGCACTGCCTGGAGTTCGGCCAATGGACTCTACTCCTGCATGTTATTGCAGGGAGAATGACAGCGAAGTCAGACAGCTCAGTAACTGAAGGGGGGGGTGGGAAGGCAGATGAGAGAGCAACATCACCTTTAGGGTGAAATTTTACTTTTCATTCTTTAGTTTTCTCCACTTATAATTAAGGATAAAATGTGGGTAATACTTTACCTCCTTTGCAGAGGCATGGGAAATGTAAAGTTTAGTTTTATTTTAGATTGTTAAAAAAAAAAAAAAAAAGCCCAGCTGGTGTGGCTCAAGAGGTCACAGTTCAATTCCCAATCAGGGCCCATGCCCAGGTTGGGGGCTCGATTCCCAGGGTGGAGCATGCAGGAGGCAGCCAATCAATGATTCTCTCTCATCATTGATGTTTCTAACTCTCACTCCCTCTCCCTTCCTCTCCGAAATCAATACAAGTATATTTTTTTTAAAAAAAGAACCAGTGTAAAACATAAACTTTGTGGTATGGCCTCCAATAAGTCTCCATGGAGTGAGAGCCTTATACATGGAGTGCAGTAGATAATAATAATAACACTGACTGGATGTTTAGTATGTGCCAGACACTATTATACAGGCTTCACACAAATTCACACATTTAATCCTCACCGTAACCAAATTGGTACATACTATGCTCATCATCCCCTTTATACAGATGAAAAGATTGAGGCATAGAGAAGTTAAGCGCCTTGACCAAAGTTACACAGGTAGTAAGCAGTGGAACTGGTAATTAGGCCTAGAATATCTGGTTCCAGAATCCATGCAATATAGTGCCTCTTAATTGCTTTTTAAATGTTTAATTTATACCTATTGGCAATATTGGCTGACTGTCTTTTTATATGTCTATCTTCGCCAGCACTTCTAGCATGTAGGATGCACTTTCATCTCCCAAAGTGACTAAAATGCACAGGGCCAAAGATACCTATTCTTAATACACTGTGTTTGTGTGTGAAAAAGGTGGATCAGAACCTGTCCTGGCTGACCCTTCAGTAAGAGCTTAAACATAAAGCTTAAAGCTCAGGCCATCTAAGGATCTAACACTCTCCCTGAGATGCAAGACAGCCATTTCACTCTTAGCAGATGCCAGGCTCATCTCTGCTTCCTGCTCTGCTGCCTCAGTGCCACACACACACACACTCCACTTGGTGAGCCAGCCTATTCAGTCTCCTCATTGTTACAGGGGGACTGGCACATCCAGCTCTCCCCTTCCCCCTCCCCGCCCAGATCACTTCTATCCTAGCTACTAAAAGCTTAGTTAACTTCTGTGCCCTTCTGAGGCCTTGCTCTTAGGATGGGAGTTCATGGTTTTGCCAAGGAACTGCCTGCTTGTTCAGGAACTGGGAAGGCATCTCACCCCTGGACTGGAGTTGCCAAACTGGGCCACCTTTGTTGGTGGCTGTTTCTACTGTAGCTCAGTCCTCAGCCAGATGCTAACATCAGCCTGGGCAAGGGAGAGGTCGAAGCTCATTGCTCTGGGAAAGCAGGCCAAGCCGCAATTTTTTCAAATTTCCATTTTCAAAGGCTCAGTGTCAGTATTATGAATATCAAAGTATCAAGTTTCACTGTCCCATGTAAGTTGGCAACCCCTTGGCCTTTTTACATGAACCCTGGATAAGATGGTGTTGAAGGTAGGCCTTCTGAGTTACAAGTAACGGAGAGCCACTCATGATACTTTTAAGAAAAGAAGGGTTTTGCTGTAAGTCTCCACATGGGTTAAAAATGGATCTGGGGCAGATCTAGGGACCAGTGAGCCATCAATCCCTCAGAAGATGCCTGATTTCTAATGTGTTGCTGTGTTTCTCTTTCACTCTCTAGGCGGGTTTTCTTTTCTCTTTGACTTTTGCAGAACAGATTGAAAATTAAGTTCCTCTGAGTCATAATGGGTCAGCTTCTGCTCCAAATACTTCCTGAGTTCCTTCTCTTGGCATTTCTTACTTCACATTTCTGAAAGAGGGAATATACATCTTTTGAACATCAGGGGTTACAAGTCAATCTTGGGCTGGATCATCTCTCTTGTTTCTTATCTCTCTCTCTCTCTCTCTCTCTCTCTCTCTCTCTCTCAGATTGCCTCACTAGAAGCTACTACGGGCTGGTAGATACTATAAACATGTTTAATGTAGATGGGATATTTGAGGCTTAATTGGAACAAGCTCTTGGTAACATGGTATTAACATTATAAATCTCCACAATTAAATTAAAGTGACACAATTTTTAAAAGTTTAATGTTCAAATTTACAATCATTTCTAGTCAGCCTTTATTTTAATCTTTAAGATGTAAGATTATCCATATTTTCCAAAGTTAAATCTTCAATAAAATCATGTACTATTTTGAAAGAAAGCAGATTTTTAAATGAGTACATTATCAAAGAAAAATTCAATACTACTTACAATCTCTTTCATCTTCTTAAGCTTCAAAAGTATCCCCAGCTTTTTCAATTTTTTTCCCTGGAGTTTGAGTTCCACTATCTCCAACCTTATTTTAATTTAGCCCAAATGATCATTACAAATGAAACTGCCAGAAGCAACAAGAAATGTTTGAAGGACTTATCCTTATTTGGTTTCTAACTTAGGAAGGACCTACAAGGCCAAGGTTCAAAAAAAGTATCCTCTAAAGATAATAATTTGTGGAAGAGCAATACAAATTCAGAGATGAAGATATATTTTAGCAATAAAAGGTGAAGTAGCATTAGTTACAAAGAATGAGAATGAATTTTCATCATTTTAATTTAAAATGTTCTTACCACAATCTAATCAAGAGCATCTCCTTCCAAAGACAGATTTCCATGATAATTTTTGAAATTTCTTGTTCTGGATACATCCATCATTTCATCTTGCCCACAGCCCCTTTTTGGAGAACGTTTCCTGCTAATATCCCTGAAGGGGTAGGACTCATCCCCTTGGTAATTGGACCAATAGAGGGCATGTGAGTCAAGTTAGGTCATTCATATTCTCCTAGAAATTTGGGAAATTGAAACATAGAGACTGGATCAATCCCCATGTTAGGCTCCAGAGCCCATAGATCGTATATAATTAACTGGTAATAGAATTGGCTTTATAGCCAAATTAAAAATGTAGCTAAATGCAAAGTTAAAAGCATCTGAAATTACGGGGAAGCAGACCCTAAAAGGCTTGTGGAAGAAGCTGGTTTCCCCAGGAAAGATGGAGCCAACCTGCAAGGAGAAGTAAAGAGAACATTCTGAGAAAGATCAAGAGAAATGATCTGCCTGAAGACGAGTTCCCAGAGGTCCCCAGCTGTGTCATTAATCATAGGATTTCTTCAGACTTTTACAATAAATTCCTCTTTATTTCAACTCGCTTGAGTATGTGTATGTGGGGTTTTTTTTCCTGTAATGAGATTAAGATAATTCTGTTTTTATGTGCATATTTTTAATCTGGGTGAAGACTGAATTTAGGATGCCTCGGGAGACAGAAGGGGATGGCCTCCACTCCTGCCAGTGCCCCCTGAAGAAAATTGAAGGCAAACACCAAAGCATGCATATCTTAAATATTTGCAAAGAACAGCAGTTTCATCCAGAATGGGATTTGATGAGCAACTTCTGTGGCTGAGATGGAACTTAATAGAAACACTTTTCCTAATAAGATGGATGATTCAGTCATTGCAATTGTTCAGCAAATTATACTGAGCATCCACTGTATGTGCTAAGTCCTTATGAACGGATCTGGAGCCCTTAGGAGATTATAAAGTTTCCAGTGGGACCATGAGTAAATCAGTTATTATGTAATGCACCTTAGACCACTGAATGCTGAGGATGAGTTCAAATGGAGAGCACTGGGCTGGGGATTTGGGAGGTTTGGACCACATATAAAAAATTCAGCCCTTTCTTGCTTTAAACAAAGCCCCTCTGAGCAAGCTTCTGAGATAATTCCAAACAAGTCCATGAACATCTATTAAAAATGAACTAGTGTTGGGTACTAAACATACTCTAAGATGAAAACAGCTTTTTGAACTAGAAAGCAAACAAACAAAAACTCACACATATCCAAATGTTATATCCTGATAAGAAATACCATTTACTCATTAGATCCCTGTTTGTATTGATGCCTGAATGTTGTGTTGATAGATTCTGTAACCGTCTAAGACCATTGTGACTTCTTGATCTCCTGTCATTAGTTTAAATTTGATCCTGTTAGGAACACATGTGGTCCCAAATAATGTCATTATAATTTGATAAGAGCATTGATAATTAAAAACCCTCAACTTGCTTTATGGATAAAGTCCACTAAGTCCTAACCCTGGAAACACAGTGTCAGTCTTTAAGCAATGATATATTTGGTGCCATTTTTGCTGTTGAAGAAAGGGGCAAACCGTATAACTTTCTGAATCCACAGCTCATGAGTAACACATCAGCTGTCAGCACAGGAAGCAAGTCAGAGAGAGCAGTCTGGCCAAGAGCTGAAGCTGTCCGTCACATAGACGGAATACAGAAGAACACACAAATATCTTTGGATTTCTAAATCAAATTGCCTCTTTCTTCCTTGACAGCTCAAGAAACCCTCTTAGAATCAGTTAAGGCCCCAGCACAGTTGGCATTGGAGACTTAGAGGGGAAAGCACAAAATAAGAAAGTACTTAGAGAGCATCTTGTCCTCCCTAAGTGCTTCATAATCATAATGTTATGGTTGAGTGCCTATCAAATTATAGCTGAAGATCAAGCAAAACACAGACATTTTCAGAGCAGTTACTGCTCACTTAATGGTCTGGTAGGGCAAAGGATAAATTCTTGAAAATGTCAGGTATTCAATAAGTCATATTCTTAGAGAGAAAGGAAAAAATCCTTCCAGAATCCAGGCTCATTACCTAAAATAAAAGTCATGGGTTATGTCCAGCAGGAATTTACAAAGAAAACACAAATGTTGCAACATTAGTCCCAAAAGCTCCATAATCAAACCGGGGGATTTTAGCTGTTTGGATTTATTCAGCTACGTTCTGCCAAATGTCATGCTATCAAGAAGCAAAAGACTCCAGCAGGGCCTTTTGGAGACGCCTGGAGCCCAAGGGGTGTGCGCCGAGCACAAGCATTGGGGCACCGCAGGACTCAGCGGGGGAAGGCGGGCTGGGGTCTGCTGCTCCACGAGGGCTCCCAACCAGAAATCACAGAACCACAGAACGTTCTGCTGCAGAACCTGTGTTGCCGGATTCTGGGCAAGAGCGGAGCTGATGTAGCCCAGCAGTTCCAGGATGGCGCGCAAGTTATTGGCAGCAACTTTGCCTTAACTGTTGAAAGAGATTAAATTCTAGTAACTAAAAAAAAAAAATAAAGACAGAACTCACTCAACAAAGAAGCAGATACAGCATTGTTTGCAGAACTCCATAGAAACTTCATTCACAAAGAGTTTTGAAAAATAAAT
>NW_005370635.1:481424-487267 GCF_000412655.1 Myotis brandtii
GTTTTTCGCAATGTGACAAGGTCAAGGAGACATGTGGAAATTACTGAGGCAGCCCTTGTCAGAGACATTTTGTACGTATTCCAGGGCACAGATGGCAAAATCATCAAGATGAGCAACACTGAAAATAGTTACAAAGTGGAGGGAAAGGCAACCCTAAATACAACTCTGAGGGACATAATAGTCAGACTGCCTGAGTTGGGATAGTTACACAATAAAATCAGAAAATACACAGGCCAGAGGAGTCTAAACTGTTCATTTGGACTTGTAGGTCAGAGCTTTTGTGCTGCTTTGCCTCAGGAACTCAAAGAATATAACCTATTACTCTGTTTTACCTTCCCAGCTACAGTCTGAGGATGATCAGGGTGTGGATTTGGACCTTGAGAGTAGCCCAACTCCAGTGCCTCCTGGTTTGGACATCCGATCCCAAGATAAGACTGAAGACTCTTGCAGCCCTGGTGGACCACTGCCAACAAAGGAAAGGAGGTGAGCTAGCCTCCGCCGTCCACACTACCTGAAAACGGGAGACCTGTACCTGAGGTCCCTGGTGCATCACCTTCTCCGCTTAGTGTTGCATCCTGTCCTGAGCTTCCTTTACTGTTGGATATAGGACAGGGGACGCGAGGGCATACTGTGAAGTAAGGAAGGCTACTCTGCTGTCAGACTCAGATTTAAGAAGCATGGGACTCAATTACTCATTTCAGTAACGCGACCACACTTCATTTGAATGCCGCACATATTTTGTACAGTGATTCGAATGCCAATTATCTCATTTATCGGCAGAGCTGTATTTGGTTAATGGAAAATTGTTATCCCATTTTTCGTAGTGGGAAATTCAGCAAGGTCAACTCATCCAAATTTACTAGCAATGGCAGGTTTATGTCAAAGATAGGATGAGGACTCCTAAGTCTTAGTCCAGTTTTCCTTGCAGAACAATATTATATGTTCTCTTGCTTTGCATGATTACATGAAACTAAACTAACTGTGGTGTGAACAATTTTAATGAAATAAGTTCCTTTCATTTGTACCTATTGTATAGTTAGTTCTGCTGTAATGCAATGTGTGTTCCTAAAAAAAAAAAGTCACTGTGCTAAAATCTCAGAGTAAAAACCACAGGAATTCTGACAAGTGGAATGAAGGGGGGCATCACACTTGAAACCCTTGCCAGTGATGTGAAATTTAAAAAGTCTAGCAAGTCAATAGAAGTTGTAGCACAGTTTTAGGCACATAGTAAATTGTTAAGAAATAAGTAATTTCTAGAATGAAAATGGCTTTTACCTTGAAAAAGCCTTGATGTTGGCTTGCAGACCTGGGCCAAGGAGGCTTGTCTGAAGTGGAACAGAAATTTGTGGCTGCCAACACACACAACGGATTGAGGTGGCTTGTGGGTTTGAGATGTGTCTGTGTGTGTGCGATTTGTGGATTCCCATGTGGCTGGATTGCTGTTTTCACCTGGTTTCTTGTGGGTGAAATTGTCCTTAAGCAATCATGAAATCTGTGTTATGCTCAGATAGTTTCCTAATGATCAGTTGTGCCATAACAAGTTGTTTTAAAAACAAGCACGATAGCAGAACCAACTGTATGTGGTATTATTTTGTGGGTGTTTTGAAAACACATACATAGCATTCTATTTGTGCATATGTATTGTGCACGTCGCTCAGTACCTTCCATGATGGTATTATAGTTGTACTTTAATACTGAACATTATTTCACTGTATGGACATATATTTTATTTAGCAACTCTATTGATGGAGATCATGTTCTTTGTAGTTTTAAACCTTATGAACATTAAAATGAACACCATTTAAAAGAAGAAGAAGAAGCAAAAGACTCCAGAGTGAATGATTTTGAATGGACCCTGACACAAAACCCCTCGAGAGTAGGTAGACTGTAGCTATGGAAAGATGAGACAAGCAGGTAAGTTGAATAAATATATAGGCAAATCTGATTTTGAATCCCAGGGCCATCATTTGTCAGCTCTGTGACTTTGGGCAAGTTACTTAACAATTCTGAACCTAAATTCTCTCTTCTGTAAGATGGCTGTAATAGTACCTACCTCATAGGGTTATTATAACATGTGGAGCATAATACCTGGCATGTGGTAGGCAATCAAGAAAGATCAGTCTTGCCTGGCTGGTGTGGCTCAGTTGGTTGAGCATCAACCCATGCACCAGGAGGTCACTGGTTCAATTCTCAGTCAGGGCACATGCCTGGGTTGTGCCCAATCCCAAGCTGATCAATATTTCCCTCTCACTGATGTTTCTATTTATCTCCCCCTTCCTTGATCGCTAAAATCAATGAAAACATATTTAAATTCAAAAAGAAAGAAAAAGAGAGAGAGAGAGAGAGAGAGAGAGAGAAGAAAGAAAGAAAGAAAGAAAGAAAGAACAGTTCCCATTCCCTAGCATGGCCCAGAAATAATAAATGTCAATTTATAGTTTGCTTTTCATTATACTTTACCTATTTCTCCCATTGGATTGGAGAGACAATATTGTGGAATGGTTAAGCACACAGCAAATGGAGTTGAATCACCAGGGCTCAAAGCCTGTTTTATTGATTTCCAGCTGTGTAACTTCAGGCTTGTTACTTAACCTCTTTGCAACACGGTTTCCACTGAGGATGAACTGAATTAATACGGACACTTGGAACAGTGTCTGGCACATAGTGAACACGATAAGATTTAGTTACTATCATTATTCCTACCATTGATAACTGTATCCTGGGTAAAATATGTACATATCCCTTCAAGGAACTTATTCCAATTAAGTTTTTCCCTCCCGTTGTCAACTCCTATCTTGGATAATGTTCTTCTTGAACCACTTCGGTACTTTCTATTTTTATGGCAGATTGTATTTTTCCAAAGACAACTGCAACAATAACTCCCATCTCACATGCTCTTCTGCAGAGTGACCTGTCACTTCTCTACAAATAGGTGGTGTGTCCCGCTCCCCTGGAATCTGGGTGAGTTTTTGACTGCTTTAGCCAATGGAGTGTGGTGGAGCAGAATCAGTGCATCTCTTTTGTGCTTTATCCAAGTGATGCTTGGGTCACAACAGGTGATTCAGCTCCTGCCTTGTTTGTGGAACACTTGCACTTGGAGCCGAGACCGCCATGCTATAAGGAAGCCAAACCACACGGAACGGCCACACATAGGTGCTCAGGTCAGCAATACTCCAGCTTAACCCTGGTGCCAGCTATGGGTGTGAAGCAGAGCCCCCCATAGGACTGGAGCCCCGGTATTTAAATCACCCCTAGCTTTTAAGCAAGCCTTCCTAGCTGAGGTCTCAGCTATCCTGGAGCAGAATCAATGCATCCCGTTTGTGCTTTATCCAAACTCCTGACCCATAGAATCCAGGAGCATATTAGAAATGGTGGTTGTTTTAAGCTGCTCTATTTTGAGGTTGTTTGTTATGCACCAACAGTAACTGGAGCACTTTCTTTCTAGGAGAAAGTTTCCATTATTTTAAACTTTCCTGAAGTGAACATGTGAAAAAAATTATTTTTCGATGAACAAAAAATATGGCCCTCTTCAAAATAATTCATGGGAGTCACTTGAAAAATAGACATTTTAAATCATATTTTTCCTTTAGGAGTTGATGGGCAGGGCCTGGAACTGGTGTTTATATATTACATGTCAAAAAGGTCTGCATGGTTTTCCTCCTCCAACACGTGCACAATTATTTTTCTAGAACCAGAGTTCCCAAGAATAACGTCTTTTTTTTTTTTTTTAACTGGAACAACAAAAGTCTCTCTGGTGTTTTCTAACTCTGAAATAGAAATCATTTAGAAAGGGTCAAACAGCTGTATTCAATTATCACTGGGCATTTAAAACAGCTAGTGGTCTCAGGTTCAGAATTATTCACCGCCTCTTGTTAAAATGGTGAAAGGGTCTCTATCAACTAGCATGCACACCGCCTTTGAATTCCTGGGAGCCAGCTGTGCTGCTCTAAGCGCCGCATCACTGGGGAGAGGCCAGGCCTGCATTTAAAAAGGTGGAATACTTGTAACGAGGTGGAGACACAAGACACCCGAAGATCGGGTTTGCACTCTGTTAAATAAGGACAAGGAGTCCCACTTCTTAAAGGAGGCCTTCCTGAGAACAACCATCTGTCCTGTTGTGTTTTGTTGTTTTTTCCAGGCTTCCCTGATTTCCAACCAGAAGTTTTAGTAAGGGCTGACCTGAAACTCGACCATTCCTTCTCCCAGCACCTTCTTGCAGAGGCCCCATTCCGTCCCGTCCGTGCTTGAGAACGGCTGTGTGCCACCAGCCGAGGACACGGAGGCCCGGTGCTGAGCAAGGAAGGACCATGTCTGCCACGAGGTCTGAAAATACTCTGGGCTCACTCGTTAGGTCTTTAAGTCCTTGTTCCTTGTAAAAAGCTTCTTTTTTGTTGGCTCCCTCCCCAGTTCCTTCTACTGTGCAAACTGCTTGCCCCAGTACCACCCCTCCCCATCCCCGGGCAGCTCTGATTTATAGGAAGGGCTTTGTAGTTGAGACACCTGGATTTGATTTCTGGACCCTCTACCTACTAGCTGTGTGACTTTGGGCAAGTTTCTTAAATTCTCTGGTCCTTAGTTTCTGAACCTTAAGAGCAGAGACAGGAATATACCTAACTTGCAAGAGTCTCATGAGAATGAAAGAAATAATGCATTATAACCACTTAGAAGAGTGCTTACCCTGTAACTGCCTATTAGCTATTACTAAGAATAAAGGAATGTATGCAACAGATATTAGCAAGGAAGAGCTTTAGAGTCCAGATCCTTCTTCTTAAGATGCCCTTTAGACTTCAAAGTTATTCCAGGAGTGGTAGGAATAGGCAAAATTGTTAAAGTCAATAAAAAATGCCCCCAGAGATCACCCACAGCCCCACTGATGGGCTTTGCCAAGATCAGGCCCCTAACGAGGCCATGCCTTGCTGGTTTAACAAGTGGTGTGTGTAAGTGCAGACCCGGCAGGATTAGACACCAGGAGGCTAACAGAGAGCATCCTCTTCCAGGCTCCAGACTCCAGGTCCACCCTGGCTTTCTCACAGTGAGAACATACATTGCCACCTGCCGCAGGGGCTGGCTACTCGACTCAAATGTACACTAGTTCCTTAGGGAGACAGTGTATTCACTTCAGGCTTATGTAACAGGTCAGACCTAAGATCCAGGTGACATAAGCGTGCCGAAGCAGCACTGACTGAAGTGATTTTCTGTGCCACACATAGCAGCAAGCTCCGGGGCTCTGGGAATGAACATAAGGAAAGTGATGTTTGTCTTGAACTTCCCGTTCCCCTTTTCTCCCCTGCATCCCTCTCTCAATGGCAGGACAGGGTGACCCAGCCTCTACCAGGATCCCTGATGCACCACCAGTGGTACCCCACCCTCATCTTCCCTCCTGAAAGATATCTGGGGCTCCAAGACGGCTCCCTCTCAGTTCTCAGTGCAACAACTCTCTCATTATTCTTCACACACATTTGTTACCTGGTTAGCCTAATTCACAGTAAGTTGTGAATGACTGACAAGTCTTGGGACTTGCACAGTGGGTTGAATAGTGACTCCCAAAAGATATGTCCAAGTCCTACCCCCTAGTAGCTGTGCATGTGACCTTATTTGGATAAAGGGTCTCTGCAGATGTGATGAAGTAAATGATCTTAAGATGGGATCATCCGGATTAACTGAGCAGGCCCTAAATTGAACCCTAAGTGTCCTTATAAGAAAGGGAGAAGCCAGGGATACGAAGGAGAAAGACATGTGAAGACAGAGACAGAAATTAGAGCAAAGCAGCCACAAGCTAAACAATGCCTGGAGTCCCCAGAAGCTGGGTCAGGCAGGAAGGATCCACTCCACCCCACCCCTACCCC
>NW_005370635.1:487281-507330 GCF_000412655.1 Myotis brandtii
CCTCCCCCGCACCCCCAACACCCCGAGAACCTTTGGCAGGACCCTGGCCTGCTATCATCTAGATTTTGGACTTCCTGCCTCCAAAACTGAGAGAGAATAAACTTCTGTTGTTTGAAGCCACCCAGTTTGTGTGAATTTCTTACAGCAGCTCCAGGGGATGAGTAGGTCAGCAACCCAGGCCTCACAGCCCCAGGGCCTGCTGAGCACCTGAAGTTGAGAAAACTTCAGTAATGACCCCTGCCCCAAAGCTAGGACTCAAACAGTTCTGGCCCTTCCACTCTGCCAGTCCCCCTAAGGACTGATTGCTGTTGGTTTGAGTTTTAAAGAGCCCATGGTTCCAAATGCATATTTGACTGGTAAAAACTGTTCCCCAGTTCCTTCTACACCCCCATTCTGCACTTCATCTGCCATGCTCGAGCCCCTTAGGTCCCTGTTTTCACACCATGATTGACTCAGAGAGAAGAGGGGAGGAGGCAAGGCTGCCTGCAGTACCATTAGATATGAAATTCTGATTTTTTGCAGTTTTTTTAAAATTTCTCTTTCCATGCTCCTTTGTCCAGGCTCAACCGATACCACAACCTAGCCCTTCTCTAGATTGTGAATGGACACTTTAGCAGTGCTATTAATTCCATCCTTGTCATCTGTGCTTCAGCATATTTTTTAATTGAATGATGTTACCAAATTTGGGTCACAGTTCCCCATCCTCTAATTTTCAATAGCAATGATGCTTTCAGTTATACATTTCAGTGTGTTTCAGAAATGTTTTCTTTCTGGCGGGTTTACTGGGATCCCCCTTCAATTTCCCATAGTAATCAGCAGCTGACATCAGCTCACACCCCCATCACTTACAGAGGATGCAGGCAGCTTGGATATCAGCAGCAACCTACCCGTCACTTGTGCCTTCTTGTGCTCGTCATTCTCATCCACCCCTCGGAAGCGGCTCAAACGTTCCAGCATCTTTATGAGGCGGGGAGGTGCTGCTGGCATATATTTATCGAGTGGTTTCCCCCGTATATAGTTCTGTACTCCAGTTGCTATAGAAATAAGCCAGAAAATCTAACTCTGGATTCTTATGTTTCACATATTCAAATTTAGATGAAATGTGACGTGGCTACAAAAAAAAATGCTATCTTCCACAAGATTGAAGTATAAACCTGCAGTTTCATTGGCTCTAAAACCATCATGCAAAGACAGACGAAATAATCTGTCTGTTCCATGTTATTTTCTCTAGACCTGAGGGAGGGAGCTCCATTGGCAGTGGAAACTTAGTCTTGGGTATTCTAACTGCCCGGAAACATCATGGAGTGGGGAGAAATACAGGAGAAAGAGGATTATAATAGAGTGGTATGGCGTACTTTCCTAGTGCTTGCGATGACAAACTACTTTTGTTTTTTCTAGTATTATATCACAGATATAGAATTCACTCGGAGACTAGCCAAGACTTACTGCTAGGCCTACGGGGCAGTACTAATAAGGCTGTAGTCCAAAATATGTACTAAGATTCAAAAAAAAAAAAAAAGAAAAATAAGGAACCAAACCCAGCACTGAGCATTGAGAAATAGGCAGAATGCTCTATGTGTGATTGCCCTTCTTTTGATCCAAGCTTTCTTATTTTTTCCTGAAAAGAAATTGAAAATCAATCCGGTACACGTACCACTCTTTAGCCTTTGTTACTGTAAAGCATGTGTTCAATTTAAAAGTTGTATTGCTGAGAATAAAGCCATTGGGAAATGGGAAATGGGATGGAGAGAGGAGAGAGAAGAGAAACAGGGGAGCATAAAAAGTTCTCGTTCTCATAAAAATATCTTTAAAATTGCATTTTCCCTTTAACCCATGATGTCTAGGAAAACCTGTACCTGAAAAAATTCTTGAATAAATCCTTTCTCAGTTGAATTATAAATCCCTTGTTGAAATATTTGGAAGGGAAATTGATTTGCATGAGAACAGTGAGAGGGAGCTTACACACAATACTTTTCAGTGATGTGTGCCTTAGCACTGCAGGGCACTTGGTGGATGCGTCCAGGCTTTTGAGTACCACAAGTCACATAGGTCAACCATGAAGGTGCCCAAATATGAGGGTCTCATTGAGAGTTGGATGGCAACTTGGACATGTTAACTATGGAGTGTAGAGATCACAGCACTTACCTTTGCTTTTATTGCCTTTGAAGGAGGCAGAGGATCACATTGATTGAGCTTCTGATTGTAGGGGATGTCTGTGACAGCTAAGAGTTTGAAAGGACAGTATTGAGTTTGAAAGGAATTTCACCTGATTGTTAAACAGGAGAATGTTTCCCACAAGAAGCTAGAGATGTTATTTAAATGATCGACTAAAGCCTTGGACATAGTGTCCATCTTGGCTCTCCCTTCCCAGGCATGTGATTCAATAAAATAGGGCAGCAGTGTTCTATACCGAGGCAGTGAGAGATAGTGACTAAATGTTTTTACTTTGAAATCAAGTAGATGGAGGTTCAACTCTTATATCTACCACTTGACAGCTCATTAAGCCATGGAAGTCACTGCTAAGTTTTAGTTTCTTCCATTGGAAATGGGGGACAATAATAATACTGTGTGCCACTGAGGGCTCTGGTGAGAACTAAGTAAAATGTGCAATAAGCGCTAAGCCTTGCATCTGGAACATAGCAAATATTCAAAAAATATTAGCTAGTATTGCTGCTACCAATATTATGACTTCAACAGAAGCAAGACAGTAATGACTGCTTTCTCTTTTTCATTCAGATCTCATGTCAGTAGGATATAATAACTAATAACCATAACTAGTATAATCATATGGTCACTGGCCTGTTACTATTTCAAATTCTTCAGGAATTGCAAGTGAATGTCCCCTAAACTTGCCTACACATCTCATGTCCAGGTTGACCTTTAACCTAGTGCTACAGTGTTAACCCAACCGCTGCATTCTGAAACACTTCACTGGACTAATATCAGCTTTGCTCCACATCACCAGAACGCACTACCTTTCCCTGCTAATTTGCAGTTTCTCTCGGGTCTTAGGGCTTTCAAAATTGGATATGGTCAATTTCATTACTAGTGGTCTGTAGAGTCAATTTTAAAATCATTAATCTTTGTAAACGCAAAGGTGCATTCATCAGCAAAGGTTCTTACAGAGCTTTCATTATGTTGGGCTACGGAGTGGAGGTTTGTACAGGCAAAATCCTTTTCATAGAAATAATATCAAGATAACTTAGTTAACAGAGAAATGGTTACCTGCTGCCAGTGGTACATGCCTCTTGCATTCTTACTGGACTCTTATTTTTTTATTATTTAATTCTCACCCAGTGATATTTTTCCATTGATTTCTAGTGAGAGTAGAAGGGAGGGAAGAGGGGGAGAGAGAGAGAGATACATTGATTGGTTGCCTCCCACATGTGCCCCTACCAGGGCTGGGGGATCTGCAACTGAGATAAGGTACCCCTGACCAGGAATCAAACCCACAGCCCTTCAGTCCAAGGGCCGACGATCTAATCACTGAGAAATCGAGCCAGGGCTTTACTGGACTTTTAAAATAAGTGCTGCTGAAAATGAGTTGATGGGAGTTATTAGAGGCATCAAGCTAATGAGGGATATGTATGAAAGCTCCCAGGAAAACCAGGAATAGATTAGGTGACAAAAGAACAAGAACAACAACAAAGGAGAGGCAGCTCCCTGCTAAGTCTTTGGGAAAAGGGACAAAAAGTAGAACCAGTCTGACAGGTCCATACCTTTGCTTACTGACTTGTTTTTGTAAGAGAAAAGCCACACGTTTTTTCTGTTTTCTTGTGTGTGTTTTTCTGTTTCTTTCCTTTTGTCCCGTTTTTTAAATCACAGGTACATATGATTAAACATGAGCAGTGCTGCCCCAATAAAAAAATAAACAAACAAACACACAGAAACAAGAAGTGAGTTACCGCAGTGCTTCCCCAATAAAAAAACAAACAAACACACAGAAACAAGAAGTGAGTTACCCAGTTCAGAAACCACTATGAGGACAGGGAGGGTCTCCTGACAGTTTCTCCAAGAAAAGTCAGTTCCCCAATAAATCAGCTTTTGGAGGCCTGGCGCCCGTGCAGCAGGAAAAGATGCAGAGAGGTGGAGGGAATAAAGGGAAGCTACTGTACCCTGCAGAGCTAAGTTTAGATCTCATTTGCTAATACTTCCTGCATGGTTCAGGGTTTGAGGGAGAATCGGCCAACAAAGGAAACAGAATGTAGCCATACCAGGTCCAGCTGCCTGCCGCAACAAAAGCCAAACTCCTGAGACAGGTACTTACATAACTCCCATCACTGGGTTGATCATGTTAAATCATGGTTACAGGAACTCCTCACATCGGGAGCTCTTGAACCAGCCCCGGGACTAAAACACCATGGAGGAACAGCCCTTATACAGTCAAGCAAAAGAAGAAAGGAACACTGCCATGACAAGAATAAAAATCTCCATAGTTGGTTTTCCTGTGAAAGACCAAATAGGAGTTCCCTGGGAAAGAAAAGCCTTCGCATAAAACATTTTGGTCATCATTATTTCCACAGCAGATGGGGCCGGAGTCCGTTCAGGCGTCATCACACGCAGGTCCCAGCCAAATTGGCCACTAATGAGCAACGTGCCACACTGATAAATGGCTTTCTCCTTCCATTCCCAGGCCAAAGCCCCGGTGACCTGCCAGGCACCACCTGAGACCATGACTCAATGGTCACCGCCTATAAATTGTCCTGCAGTGGCCACTCCGTGGCTGTGAATGTGCACGTAACAAAGGAAGCCAGAGGAGGCTTTCGTTTTTCCTTATTATTTTTCTATTTTGACTGCTCCAAAGAAAATTCCAGCTTCTCAAAGGTCATCGGCCTAGGAAATCTAAATGTTTTTTGTCTCGCCACCTATTTTCCCTACTTAATATTCCTTATGCCTCTTCTTCACAGAAAGGAAATGTGAGGAATGTTTTTCTCTTAACATAAGGGCAAGGGAAAGCTTTCATTTATTTTTCTTCTGCGTCCACACGATAATTTTCCGGAGTGTGTGTATGTATTTGTACTTGGTTTTACACCATTTGAGGGAAAGGCTGTCTGATTAACCCTCTGCCAGGCCAAATGTGCACATGTGGCCGGCAGCACTGCCTGGCACTCCTGGCCTTACCTTCTACAGAGGCTGCTGGCACTGACTGATGGATGGATCAAGAGGAACTGGGGCTTTCAGGGTTGTACCTCAGCCCCCAGGCCCTCCCTGTGTCCCCAGGATATGACTGGCTCGGTCAAGTCCAGGAAGACAAAACTTTTATGTTTTTAAATCCCCTTTACAGATGTACCACTGTTAAGAGAAACATTTCAGCAAATCCAGAAGGAGCACAAAGAAGGAGCTGTTCTGGTTGGAGGAAAATCCATTCTCCTTCAGCGTGTGTGTGTGTGTGTGTGTGTGTGTGTGTGTGTGTACTGGGAAAATTTTACACTTATACTTACCTTTACAGCAGCATCTAGCACTTTTTAAAAGTTTTTTTTTTCTGCAACAGTATATTCAAAGTAAAAGTAAATAACTAATGATGTGTTTCATTAGGGTAATCCTAGAACAAGACTAATGGTATCTCCCAAATTAAAATCCCTCACTACTGCTAATTGGCTCTTCAGATTTAAACCTTGATTCTCTAATAATTTTTTCATTTTAAAGAAGAATGGATTGGTGATCTTCATTGCTGAAAACACGGAGACAAGCATCTTCCAACATTTTTATACATTTTCCCCAGCCTTTATAGTTTTCAACCCATAGGAACAAAAGCAAATGTTTAAGATAAATCAGGTAATAATAATAGTACTTCATATGAGTGTGAAATTATACTAAGAACTGCATGCCCATTGCCTTATTGAATTCTCAAGGCAATACTGCATTAGAGACTGGTGTTATCCTCATGTTAGAAATGATAAAAATGGAGATCAGAGAGATTTAGCACCTTGCAGAAGGTCATGCAGCTAGTACGCGGCTTAGGTAGGCCTATCTGTTCCCAGCATCTGAACACTTAACCACGACACTCGCCTGCCTGCACTTGACAAATGGCAACTGATTATCTCCCTAGAAATTTTTGAAGAAAAGCTTGTTCTGGATGTGTTTGCCAATCCCACTAGAAGTAAAGGCTTCCCTGGCATGCCTCAGCCCATCCCTCCCACATGTTTTACATACAGGAGTGTAGACATGGCCAGAGATGAGTCTCGTACAGAGAGCAGCTGGTTCTGGCGGCTGGAAACATTGGAATTAGCTGGAGCAGTTGCTTTGGAGGCTTCACCGTTAGCCAAACTTTCCTGTAGTCGTTCTGGCGACAAATCTATGGGGACAAAATTTAGCAATCACACAAGCCAAAAACAAGCAACATTTTTAGGCAGATCAACAGTTTGCAAGGGAAATAGCATGAAGCTCAAACCTTAGGGGTTTTCTAAAATTCTTTCTGGCTTTTTAATCTTGCCTTCATGGGTAGGATAATAGTGTCATAGTAAATCAAGATGCACCATAATCAAGGTAGGAAAAAGACAAGATTGCTTTGAAACTATAGCCAAATTATGGTGAGAAAGACCCTGATTTGGCTACAAAGAGCTGGTGTATTTTAACATAATGCAGGGTTGCCCCCCGAATCTTCAGAAGCAACTTTCTTACCGTTTTCTCCTCACTGCTCAGAAAAATAAAGTCCCTGAAATGAGATAAAGGTCAGCCACCAATATAGATGCCGTAATCTGCTTTCCATCTCCCTTCAGGCAGTTAAAAGTTTCCTGCTTTATTGAAATGTCGTGCTCAGTAGAGGTATAAACAAATTGTAAGAGACGATTGATTTAACAGTCTGACAGCTTAACCAAATCTCCTTGCAGCAAGGCTTCCACGGTAAGATTTGGTTCTCACAGGCCACGAGGGAAACTCATATTCGTAGGAGAGTGTAATCTCTTGTGAAAACCTGTCACACTGACGGTCCTTCCTCCACAGTTAAACCATTTACAGGGTTTGTAGTGGCCCAGCTTCATTACCATATTCATGCTGAGGAGCCACCATCGCCTTCATCTTGGGAAATCTTGGCATTAAATGAAATAATAGAGCTGATCCTTTCTGCAAATGCTACCAGTGACTATGGGCCACTTAGCATAGATGCCTTTTCTTGCTATAAAGGAGCATCCGTATTAGAAAGAATGCTTTCTGCCAAGAACTCCGCAAAGTCATCCTGTCATGACCTGTTAATTCAGAGATCAGTCTTCTTGTTGGCAGCTAACCACAAAACCCACAAAGTTGTGTTTAATTTGCTCGTGGATGATAGACTGAGTTCTCCCCGCGAACTGTGTGAGTGGTGCCTACCTGCGGCGCCTGGAAAACGTGGCCCCGATGCTTGGGATGGACGTGCCCTTTTCGTGGCTGTTAGTGGCATGGCTGGTCTCTTCCAGGCAGCAAGGACAAGATAAACACAGCTGACTGCACGGGCTCTTAAGGGAGATTTGGCTCTACTCTGCAAACTCAGAGCGTTCTTATTAACAAAAGTTAATACGGTCTCCCAACAGCGTGCATGTTAACACAGTAAAAAAATATGCTGCTTTCTTGGCAACTGGAGAGCGTGTACAGCAGCCATGGCAAGAGTAGATGCTCGTATTTTTCTTATGAAATGTGCACACAGGGCCTGCTTCCGCAGCGACTCTCTTCTTGAGTTAATGGGCCAATCTGGGTTGGGGGATCCACCCGTGGCCTTAGGGTAGCACGTATGCCCAGGCCTAAACCAATCAGCATATTGTATTTTTTCTGGCCATAGAAATTGATTCAGAAAGTGTATATGTGAATTGCCGGATGTACTAAACGTACAAAGGCTTTTCTATTTCCTGTTGTATTCAAACTCAGAAGGATGTAGCTCTGGGAACTGGTGGACGACACTTCATGATTACCTAAGGTCTGGGATTAGACCTGCTAGGAAGGAAGCTGATGTGAAAAAAGGAGAATAATCAGTTCATATTATTTAAGCCCAAGAAAGCCACAACTGAAGGTGATTTTCTTTGGATGCTCCAGTTTTTATTCACGTTTTTACAAAAATGACTTATCAGTCACTTACCACCAAAACAATAAAAACTGATACAACTCTAAAAATTCACGATAAAAAAAATCAAAGGATAATCATTCAAGTATTTTAAAGATTAGCACAGTCAAATTTGCTCTTCACTAGAGTTGTATCTTTTCCTAAAAATATTTTGGGAACAATAACATTATAAACACACCTTATCAAACTCATAGATCATATTAATAATAAATGTTTTGCATGGGCAAAGTGTTTTAGTTTACCAAGAGCTTTCAAAAACATTATCTCATTTGATCCTTATAAGTAAAATATGAGCTACACAGGACAAATTTTATTCTCTTGTTTTACAGGAAAAGGGTTAGATGATGTCATGTCAAAAGAATATAAGAGTAGAAAATTGCCCTTAGCAATCCTATTGCCCACCCTACAGATGCAGACACTCCAGTTTCAGAAAGCCAAAGACTTACATAACATCACACAGCTAATCATTGCATTAATTTTTTTGGGGGGGGGGACTTCTTTAAAATTTCTTTGTGAGTTCAGCTGCTACATCGTGTTTATTATCCACCAATCTCTTATACCTGGGTGCTTAAAACACAGTTTCCTTCCTCCAAAGAAGGGGTCATGTTTCACTCATACAAAAGAAACATTAAATCTAATTCAATTCACGTTTCTGAGGCCTGGAAATGTGACTGGGCTACAAACTTGACAGAACAAATTTTCCCATCCACATCCATAACCATCACCAAGACCATAACACCGTGCCTTTCCTCACAGCCCTGAGATGTCATCATATCACTTCCATATAATAAATCATTAAGGAGTGACTCCACTCTGCCCAGGATTCCTTACTTGGTATATGTGACCATCACAATTTCATTCTTTTTTCCCCTTCTTCTTCTTATTTTTAAATCCTTATCTGAGGACATGCTTAGAGAGAAGAAGGAAGAGAGAGAGAGAGAGAGAGAGAGAGAGAGAGAGAGAAGAGAAGAGAAGAGAAGAGAAGAGAAGAGAAGAGAAGAGAAGAGAAGAGAAGAGAAGAGAGAGAAACATTGATTGGTTGCCTTCCGTACATATTCCAACTGGGGATCAAAGCCGCAACCCAGGCATCTGCCCTGACCAGGAATCAAACTGGCAACCTTTCAGTGCACTCCAACTGGGGATCAAAGCCACAACCCAGGCATCTACCCTGACCAGGAATCAAACTGGCAATCTTTCAGTGCACAGGACTACCCTCAACCTACTGAATCACTCTAGCTGGGCTATTCTTTTTTTTTTTTAAATATATTTTCATTTTTTTACAGAGAGGAAGGGAGAGGTACCCTCAACCTACTGAGTCACTCTAGCTGGGCTATTCTTTTTTCTTTTTTTAATATATTTTCATTTTTTTACAGAGAGGAAGGGAGAGGGATAGAGAGTTAATCAATGAGAAAGAAACATCAATCAGCTGCCTCCTACATACCCCCCACTGGGGATGTACCTGCAACCAAGATACATGCCCTTGACCAGAATTGAACCCGAGACCCTTCAGTCCGCAGGCCAATGCTCCATCCACTGAGCCAACCCGGTTAGGGCTGGGCTATTCTTAACGTTAGAGCCATACAGTTGGCTTTTTATTGGCAGCAGGGTGCTTTCTGGCTGGCGGCCTGCCATCAGCATGCAACTAAGAAAATGCTAAAATGCTATCCTTGGTCATCTCATCCTTGATTACCATGGGTAAGGTCACTATTGGGTGATATCTCCGGCATGTGTTTAAATACTCCAGATCACCAGATTTTGCCACCCCTGCAGCTTTCTGGCGGCGGCTTGCCATCAACATGCAACTAAGAAAATGCTATCCCTGGTCATCTCATCCTTGATTACCATGGGTAAGGTTACTATTGGGTGATATCTCCAGCATGTATTTAAATACTCCAGATCACCAGATTTTGCCACCCCTGCCCCCCACCAAATACCTTTCTAAAAATTTGATGACAGTCTCTTTAGCTTTTCAAATAAATTCAATTAATAAAATTCATTCATTCAATCTTTCAATAGATACTATGTGCCAGGCACTGTTCTCGGTTCTGGCATAAAATTGTGAACAAAATAGAGAAAAATCTCCATTCCTGTGGGACATACATTCTAGTGAGGAAGACAATAAACAAGATAAGTAAAATATACAGTTAGGTAGAGATAAGTGTTAAGGAGAGAAAAAAAATGAAGCAGAAAGTAGGATAGACTTTCCTGAGATGATTTTATTTGAGCAAATAAGAAAGTGAGGGATGTGGCCATAAGTGTGTCTGGGAGAGGAACAATTCAGGCGGAAAGAACAGCAAATGCAAAGGCCCTGGGGCAGAAACATGCCTCAGGTATATTTAAGGAACAGTAAGGAGGCCAGTGTGGCTCATTAAGATACGTGAGAGAGAGATCAATAGGAAAAGGGGGTCAAGAGATGACAGGGCATCATTGTGTGGATTTGAATGAGATGGGAAACCCTCAGAAGGTTTTGAGTAAGGAGTGTCATGATTGGACTTTGTGTTTTAACAGGATACCTCTGGCTGTTGGAGTAAGAAGAAACTGAGGAGGTCAAGGGTGGAAGCAGGCAGACTACTGTAGTAGTAAGAGATGATGGAGAGTTGGATCAGGACAATAACAGGAAGGTGACGTGAAGACTAAATGCTATTGCATTTGCTGCAAGATCATATATAGGGCATGAGAGAGAAGAAAGAGTCAAGAGTGCCCTTAAGATCTTTTGGCTGATATGACAGGTAGAACAGAATAGCCATTCTACTCAGGTAACTGTAGAAGCTGGTTTCAGGGAGAATGCTAGGAGCTCAGTTTTGGACACACTAAGTTTGAGATGCTAAGTAGATATCCGATTGGAGATGTCAAGAGGACAGGTGGTTTATGAGTTTAAAGAAAGGTCTAGAGCAGTGGTTCTCAACCTTCCTAATGCCACGACCCTTTAATACAGTTCCCCATGTTGTGGTGACCCCCAACCATAAAATTATTTTTGTTGCTACTTCATAATTGTAATTTTGCTACTGTTATGAATCATAATGTAAATATCTGATATGCAGGATGTATTTTCATTGTTACAAATTGAACATAATTAAAGCATAGTGATTAATCACAAAAACAATATGTAATTATATATGTGTTTTCCGATGGTCTTAGGCGACCCCTGTGAAAGGGTCATTCGACCCCCAAAGGGGTTGAGACCCACAGGTTGAGAACCGCTGGTCTAGAGTGAAGATACCATTATGGGAGTCATCAGCACAGAGATGGACTTAACGTCATAAAACTGCAACATTAACCAAGAGAGTAAATGTAATTAGAAAAGTAAAACAACCAAGGCCTGAGCTCTGGGGGAAGCCCAACATTTACAGTTTGAAGAGATGAAGACCTTGAGCAGTGAAGTAGGAGGAATACCAGGAGAACCTGAAAGCCAAGAGAAGAAAGTATTTCAAAGAGGAAAGGGGCATTGACCTGGTTAAATGCTGTTTGTAGGTCAATTAAAATGAGGTTTGAGAAGTTACAGTTAGTAGACTTAGCAATACTGTAACTCATTGGTGACCTTGAGCAATGTCAGTGGAGGGGGTTCAGAGGGAGAGAGAAACAACCAGAGGTTGCAGAACAGATGCCTTTCAAGGGGCTTTTGTCTAAAGAGAAGGAGAAAACTGGGGTTTAACTAAAAGTGGAAATGGGGTCAGACAGGGTTATTTCTAAGATGACAGGCATAACAGCATGTTTGTATATTGATGGGAACAATCCTGTAGAGAGGAAAAATTTGAAGGTGCAGGAGAGGGGGGACAATTGCTGGAGCAAATGTTTTGGGGTAGGACTGAGGGATGGGATAGTGCCCAGGGAGAGACATTGCTCACAGGCAGGAGCAAGGCCAGGTCATCATAATGACAGGAGAGAAGACAGAGACTAGGCCAGAGAGGCAGGGGGGTCAGTAGAGGTCAGGTAGAACCTTGTGACAGTTCTCTGGTCACTCCCATTGTCTTGCTGAAGTAGTGTGTGTACTTCATGCAGAAGTTACTCCCAACATTGTTGCAAAGCTAAGGAATGTCAGTGTCAAGAATTTTGTGACTTGGAAACCTAAGAGTTGTGCTGCTATTCTTAGTTTTATACCTAACTATCATGTCCTGAAGAGTACAGGGCTCTACTAGCCTAGGATGAGGCCCGCCTTTCTAGAAACAAATTCCTGATGTTTTGAGGAAGTCTCACATACCCAATTCTGTCATCCTGGGTGAAGAGAAGCCAAGCCTTCCATTATCTCGATTTCACGAGTGCCTGCCTTTCCTCTCTTCCACAAGGTTCCCCTCTCTGTTAAGTCTCTTTCCAGATGTTCAGGAGAGCATGCCATAATGATAGTAGTAGTGACTACAGACCAATAAAGAGACCCCAGAGGAATTCCACACAGGTGCCTGCATCTTAGTGGTTTTCCCAGATATATATACACTGGACTTGTCCTTGATCATTTCTTTCTCTGCTTAACCAATATAAAATAATTTCTGTCATTAAAAAAACAACTGCTTAAGTCTCTGAGAGGGGACTGTAGAGAACTATGATGGATGCAATAAATACATGCTCCTATCACTTAGAATTTAAGATTTTCAGTGTCCGTGCAGGTAGGGAAAGAATAGGAATCAGAAGTGTTACCTCATTGAATTCTGACATCTCTAAGTAGTAGGTATAATGATCTGCATTTTATGCGTAAGGTTCAGAGAGAGCAAGTAACTTGCCGAAAGCCCCACACTAGAAAGTGGAGGACCCAGACTTGGACCTTGGACTCTTAGGGCTCAGGGTCATGTTCTTTGCTCTGCAATCAATTCAGAAAGGCAAATGCTATGTCAGTAGGTGATGAAGGATTTTCCTACCCTGTCCCTAAGCTGTCTCTCCAGGTACTTCAGAAACTCCTCCTTCAAGCCCTTGTTCTGGGGGTTTATGCTACAAAGGACTTTTTGTTATACCGTGGGCACTCAGAACATTGCTTTTTGCCAAGGTGACTTTTAATTTATCAGAGGTCGCTCTGGTAGATAGATGCCCAAACTATTTGGTTACTGTTTTCTTAGCCAAAAACCCAGGAAGGGCAGAGGCACTCAACTGGAATGTGAATCTGCTTTTTTTGTCTTTCAAAAACAGCTTTCATCTTACCCTACAGTGGTGTTGTTTTCTTGCTCTGCATTCTGTGTCCCAAATAGACTTCTTAGGCATTCCAAGTAGACATTCACCACTTTGTGCAGATCAACGTTACCAAGCATATGATCTACAGTGGCCCCTCTATTTTCTATTTTCAGCGTTCCCAACCCCTTTCATTAGCAATCTTTAGTGAGGAGATGGAGGCCATCCTAGATGAACTTCCTCAATTCCTCTATCTTTGTAGCAGACTTGCTTCACACTCATCCTGTCCTCCTTCCTCTTATCTCAAAGGCAGGAAGCAGTGTCCCTCATCGTTCCCATGATAATCTTTTTATGAGCGTCCTTGATCCCACTTCCTTCCCTCGCCTTGGGAATCTCCTCTCACATTTTCAAGTTATGTTCAACCGAATGTCTAAGTAGCTCCCCTCTAAAAAATGTCGTTCAATTTTCTTAAGTTACTGTCCCATTTCTTAAGTTTCACTGCTAAACTCTTTGAAAGAGATTCCAAACTCATACCTTTACTTCCTTTTATTGCAACCTGTCCTGACTGTTCTACTGAAATCTCTCACTTCGGACGTCACCAGTGGGTACCTAATCGCCATGGTAAATGGCGTGGGTAGGTCTTTGTTCCGTTTCGCATCTGCAGAGTTAAGAGTGTTGGCATCGGTCCAGCCAGGGTACAAGGCCTAACTCCGTCCCTTCTTAACTTTGTTAGGATCTTTAACAAAAAGCCTGGCACAGAGTAAGTAGTCCACAAGTGTTAGTTGTTATTCTCCTCACAACTATTATTAGCCATCCCTTCTTTTGGAAATTCCTTCCTCCCTTTCTTCCCTGCCATTTAACTCTTAACCAATCTCCAACGGTTTTCTCTAAGACCCCTCACTAGCCTCCCTTCTCCTCTCTTCCTTAAATATAGGCAGTCTCCAAGCTTCCGCCTTTTGCTTTTTCCTTTTTCCTGTGTTCTTTTCCTCAGAGCTCCAACTCACTCCCACAGCCCTCACTCTCCCCAGGGTGATAGGGACATCTCTAGCCCCACCCCCTGCCATGACTGTTCTGATTGGCTGGAGTCCTCCTGATCCCCTCCTCTGGTGGAGGCCCATCCTCAATGCCATCTCCTTCATGAAGCCTTCTAATCTCCTCCATCCTTAGTCAGAATTCAGCTCTACCTTGGGAGGCCTCGAATTATAAAGATTCCCATTTCTGCACTTATTATTATGGATAATATTACTTTGAACTAGGATTGGGTGTATGTATTTCTAACTACCTCATTAGATTGTAAGCTCCATAGGGCAGAAACCATATTTTAATCACCCTTTACTCCCCACATGCTGAGTATGGTGTATTTCTCATGGTAGGCTGAACCCACCTGGACTGACAGGAAGGGCATGGGGGTTGGGGGTGAGTATTCAGATTCTAAGCACCTCCCAACTAGACTCCAAATGATGGGATGGCTCAGCAAAGGGAGGAAATGTGAGTGTTAAAGATAAATCAAAAGAGGAAAGCATATAAATAACTATGTTGGGGGGACACAGGGGTTATAAAACCATGAGAGAAGACTGAGACAAGAGACCAAAAGGACGGTGGGGCATACTTAGGGAAACAGGGAGCAAGGAGAGCCAGCAAGAAGGCAGGGGTGCAGGTAACCAAAAAGGGGGGAGCCTTGTTTCCTGGCCCATGGCTTTGGGCTTTTGTTTTCTCATATAATTTCTCTGGCCCAGGGAGAATAAAACCAAACTTCACAAGAGGGAGCTTATAATTTATAAAGGCTTGAAAGATCTTTAAACATGAAGCATAGAAAAGAGAGGGATTTTATTATTCCATATGCAGTCTTTAAATATTAAAGTGAGACAAATGTCCCTAAACACAAGTAGAAAATATCTCATAAGACTTTCCTTTAGTTTTCCTGATGAAACACTGTAAATAAGATACACTGACCACACTGACTATAAACATCTAGTGAATAAAAATTTAAATGACCAGATGAGAAATAGTGGTAAGTTACAGAGAAAGAATTCATGTTTACATCTCTTTGTTTTACTTACCCTTGTACCCAAAGGAAGGGGAAAAGCAATACATTAAATTCATTTTTAATATCAGTTTCTCTCGCTTCCCCCCATTTTTCTTTGCATTAACAGTAAATATTTCAATTGATCTGAAATCTCACAGGCTGCTCTCCTAATGTGATCATTTAAACACAGGTCAGATGCCAAAACACACCCTATTTGGACAAGACCTTCACCACTCTTGAGAGACCTCCTAGAATGTTCCATGGACAGTTTTAGAATTTTTATTTTTGAAAACTAGCACACAAAACATTCTCTACAACAGAAAAATACCAGCAACATCCTATTTCCAGCAGAAGAAAACACCATTGGGATGACGCCTTAAAAACATATTTGGGTGATGGCAGATCACAAGACACTTGGATCTGAAGTCAAGATATCGAGTTTCAAACAAAAATATATAGACTGGATATGAATAAACTCTCCCGAAAGCTCACGCTTCTCTACTGCCTGCGGATTCAGATGAGGGATCAGTAACACTTGCAGATGACTCCAGAGAAACAAGGATCCCATCTGCAGCCAGATGAAAAGAAGGAGAAAATTTTCTTTCGGTGCTTTAGCTTGAGACGTGTTAGAAACAAGATAGTCTACCACATCTTTCTAACAACATCGGCTGGTGTTCTCTTGCCAACAATTCAATTGCTTTAGAATGTTAAACTTGGAGAATTGCATCATCTATCTCAGAGGTCTACAGGCTCACTCCTGCCTAACTGGTGGGAAATGAAGACGTAAAAAGTTCAATGACACCCTAACATCAGCAGCCCGGCCTGTTTTGTCTTTGCTCACACATCAGAAGACAGTATAATAAGGTAGCTCTAAATGGCAACGTGCCTTCAATCTGGTCTCAGTCAGATATATTCTATTGTCCATCCAGATGTACTCTCTAATCTGCTCCATTCCGCTCCGTGAAACAGGGGCCTGGCTGATACAGACTATACAAACTGGACTTGATTAATGGAACATACTGGCAGGAGATTGGAGGGTGAGAGAGTGTGAGGCTTGGGTATTTATTTCCCCCAGCTCCCTCCCTGCCTGATTGCAATGGCTTGGCTGCTTTACCATCAACAGTCAAGCTCCTGTCAAATGCTCTCTCTCTATAGCCCTTCCTTCTGGATTGTCCAAATCACTTGTCCCTTCAGGCCTAGGAGTGGCAAGGGTTGGCAAAAGTCCTTGCAGGAAACACTCTTAAACTTACCATTTGAGTGTTCCATCTGCTTCCTGTTGCATTGCCGACTGAAATGTGGGTCAACCGTGATGGATTATTAGTGGCTCCCCCAATAATGTTGTATTGAAGATCCGAAGACTGGCAAGCAGACCACAATAACAAGTGCTGTAATTCTTTGTTGGCATTGACCTTGGGCATGGGAGAAAAGGGAAAAACCAGCAAGAATTCCATATATTTCTTACTCCTGTCTTAGACCTTTAACATAGTGGGTAAAGACTGAGCCATCAGCAACTTCATTCTAGAGTCGTCTTTGATCTGGTAATTTAGCTGAGGCTTATGGATGGTTTTCATTTTCATGTTCATACTCAGATGTTAATGCCAATACCAAGAAAGGGAATTATTTATAACTAGGATGACATTTTAAACTCTAAAACTATATTGTTCTATAGAATTTACAACTGACAGATGAGATTTTGGAAAAACTCCAGTTTGATATAATTTTAGTTCTATAGTCTATCCTTGGTTCTGTGCTTTAGTTTTTCTCCTTAAGTTTTCCCATTTTTATAACAAGATCCATATACCTTTAGTAATCAGTTCTCTTCCTTTCCCACTTAAAGTTATTTAGCCTTCTTAAGAAAGCAAGTGTGGTTTGGCTAGCTGGTTTGGTTCAGTGGATAGAGCGTGGGCCTGCGGACTGAAGGGTCCCAGGTTTGATTCTGGTCAAGGGCACATGCCCAGGTTGCGGACTTGATCTCCAATGTGCAGAAGGCAGCTGATCAATGATTCTCTCTCATTATTGATGTTTCTATCTCTCTCTCCCTCTTCCTTCCTCTCTGAAATCAATAAAAACATATTTTAAAGAAAGTAAGTGTGTCCTAGAAACTGGAGCGAAGAATAGAAGCACACTGATCAAATTCTTTTCCTTTAAGTCAAACTTGACTATTTTGTACCTAAATTTGTCTTTTGGCAAAGTGAGAGACAATGAGAGTTAATGCCTCTGCACTTGAATAGACTGAGCCACACAAAAGCTGACAGTGCCGCAGGATTCGTGGTAATGCCAACACTACTGCAAAGAGATTTCATTGCAGTGCTGTGCCACCTAATAGACAGAAGGCAATCTCAAAAATAATTACTTAATATTAAAATATATCTGACTATAAATGAAATAAGAGGAAAGGCACTTATCTGGACATGAGATATAAATACACTTTAAAAAAAAAGAAAATATGTTCTTGAACTGTCAGCATCATTCGGCCAATTGTTTGATGAGCTTATGGCCCTAACTGTCAAGTCTCTGCCCAGGTGATTTATTATTATTATTATTAACACTAAAGCAGAAGTCTTACTGTCTCTGGGGCAGAATAAGGGTTTAGATCACTTGAAATAAAGACCAGGACTATAGAGTGTGGTGGGTATGACCCATATGCCTTTCCCATTTGCTATTCATCTAGAATTCATTTATTCAACATATTTATTAATATACTTCTAACTATAATACAGTGTAAGGATTATTATTAAGGTTTGGCCCACAAGCCGTGGGAGCACAGATAATGCAGCAGTTTGTTCTAGAGCTGAGGGTGGGCAGTGAGGATATAAGGATTATTATTAAGGTTTGGGAGCACAGATAATGGGAGCAGTTTGTTCTAGAGCTGAGGGTGGGCAGTGAGGATGACTCACAGTCAGACAAGTGGGTGAGGAAGGATTTCTAGGCAGAAAGAATGCACATGTGAAGGCCCAGGAGTGTGAGATGCCTGGTGTAACCAGGGGATGAGATTGCATAGACAGTCAAAGGCCCTGTGCACCATGCCAAGGAGTATGGACTGTCATCAGGCCCTTCAATGAGTCTAACCCAAGGAAAAGCCACAATGACATTTGCATTTTTGAAAGTTTACGTTGTTTGAAACTTGAATGGATGGGAGGAGGCTTGGAAACCAGGTAGGAGATCACTGTAAGAGTCAAGGTGTGTGTTTGAATTAAAGCCACGGGACTGGCAGGGAGAGAAAAGGGTTACATCACACCAATATTTTAAAGGCACATATCAATAAAACTGGAGCTCACTGACCAGACTGCAGGGGCGGGGACGCAGGGAAGGAGGGAGAGTGAAATGAGTCAGAGATGATTTTGAAGTTTGTAACTAGTGAATCAGGGGAACATGTTTGTGTGGAGAGAGGATGAATTCAATTATGGATGTGCACAGTTTGTGGTTGCTAGGGCCATCCAGATGGAGAACGTCAACAGACAGATGAAATGTGAGACTGGAACTCAGAAAGCAGGTCCGGGTAAATTCTGGAAATCATTGTTTCATCAGCATCGATGTGATGGGGTTGGATGAGATCACACAGAGCATACCCAGAATGAGAAGAGGAAAGGAGAAGGGAAAAGGAAATAAAAAACAGAGTCCAGTGGGCATGTGCTGTTTTCAACTGTGCAGTTTTCATTCCTTTTTTCTGGTGCATTTTCTTCGTTCATCCTTTAAACAGCCACCCTTACCGCTTTGTGCAATTCTGGTGAAGGAAATCTTCATGGTGCCTTATTAAAACTATACTTGCCCTCTGCCCCAAGAAGGAAACAGTAAGCATCTCATCACCCTGGCCACACTGATTTTATCAGGAATGTGGCAGTGATGTGCTAAGAGCCGGCTCCTTCCAGCTCACAAGTGGCATCATGTTGGTAGGTTAAAATCAGCAATGGTGAGAAGAACAAAGTAGGAGGGTTCACAATACCAGATATCAAGCTATATTACAAAGCCGCTGTTCTCAAAACTGCCTGGTACTGGCACAAAACAGACATCTAGACCAATGGAACCAAACAGAGAACCCAGAAATCAACCCAAGCCATTATGTTCAATTAATATTTGACAATGGAGGCAAGAGCATACAATCTAGTAGTCTCTTCAATAAATGGTGTTGGGAAAATTGGACAGATATGTGCAAGAAAATGAAACTTAGACCACCAACTTACACCATACACAAAAATAAACTCAAAATGGATAAGGACTTAAATGTAAGACGGGAAACCATAAAAATCTTAGAAGAATCCATAGGCAGCAAAATGTCAGACAAAATGTCAGACTAAGGAGAAAATAAACAAATGGGACTACATCAAAATAAAAAGCTTGTGCACAGCAAAAGAAACCATCAATAAAACAAGAAAGCCCACTGCATGGGAGAACACATTTGCCAATGTTATCTCTGATAAGGATTTAATCTCCAAAATCATACAATTTAGCAAAAGGAAGATAAACAATCTAATCAAAAAATGGGCTAAGGACCTAAATAGACACATTTTGAAAGAGGATATACAGAAGGCCAAGAGACATGAAAACATGCTCAAAGTCACTAATCATCTGAGAAATGCAAATCAAAACGACAATGAGGTACCACCTCACACCTGTCAGAATGGCTATCATTAACAAATCAACAAACGACAGTGCTGGAGAGGATGCGGAGAAAACGGAACCCCCTTGCACTGCTGGTGGGAATGCAGACTGGTGCAACCACTGTGGAAAACAGTATGGAGTTTCCTCAAAATATTAAAAATGGATCTCCCATTTGACCCAGTAATTCCACTTCTAGGAATATATCCCAAGAAATTAGAAACACCAATCAGAAAGGATATATGCACTCCTATGTTCATAGCAGCACAATTTACAATAGCTAAGATTTGGAAACAGCCTAAGTGCC
>NW_005370635.1:507667-529285 GCF_000412655.1 Myotis brandtii
AATATTAATGTTTATTGCATGTAACATTATTATATTTAAAATAATTTTTCTTGAAAAAATAAACAAACAAAAATCAGCAATGGTGGAGGTATTTACACCACAGAAGTGGGCAGACACTACACACCAACACCTGCCCCACCCCTCCCCAAAAGTCAGCTTACCAGACACTACTGGATGTGGGTATGAATCCAATGCAAAGCAATGAACGTTGCCCAGAGATTTGACATATAGGTCTCAGAGGACTGGTATTCCTTCTCATTCTGGATTGCAAACTGTGAGGTAATATCCAACTTCCTTGCTGTGTGCAGAACCTGCCTGAGAAGAAAATCAACCCACATAAGGAGGGAAGGATAAGCGATAACGAAGGGATAGACCCAAAGCACAAAATTTGTTGCTGTTTTATTTTTTCAATTTAAAAAATTTCTTAAAATTTTAAGATGTCATTCACTTGTAGAAAACTCCATATATATATTCAGTTAACAAATAATAGGAAAATAAACACCCCAATAAACACATAGAATACTATCAGTTTCCCAGAAGACTACTGTATGGTCTCTCCCTCCCCTCTATCTTGACCTTTATAATAATCATTTCCTAGCTTTTAAAAAGCTTTGCAACCCATGTACACTTTCTTAAACAGAAACCTGTCTTCCTTCCTTCCTTCCTTCCTTCCTTCCTTCCTTCCTTCCTTCTTTCTTATTTTATTACTTACAGCAAAGCCAGAATTTAGGGAAGAATTTTTTCTCCTGATGTAGGAAAAAAATGGAATAGGTTTATAAGTTAATAGGGAAGAGCCACTGGAGAGAGACTGAAGAACCAGAGATAGAGTGATTCACACAGCATGGTTGTAGGGAAGAGGGTGGGACATGGAATCCAGCATACCCACAGAGGCCTTCGCTCGGGGATCCAGGATGGAGAGATGCCTCTTGGTGATACAGGAAAGAGGACTGGCGTCTACTCGTGAAAGCCTTTGACCTCTTTAATACACACATGGTGCAGCTCAAAAACAGTAAACTCCACAATTTTGTCTTAGCCCATGAGCTATGCTCTGAGTGTCTCCTGGCTTTCCATCCCTGGACTTTGGGGTTAGTGGCTGGGATCTCCTCTCTCTTCCTCCTCCAGCTTGGCATCTCTGGACACAGCTCTGTGTGCTTGGCTCTGGCCCCTGGGACCTGGTGCTCCCTGACTTTCTCCCTGGCACAGGGTTCTGGCAGTGACTTGACTCCATGGAGCCTCAGCCGATAGCCCAGCACCTTTTTCTGCTTCCTTTGGAGCATACAACACTCCGGCCCAGTAGACACTTTTCCTTTCTCTTGCCCTAGTTCTGTCTCTAAGGCAACCAGCCCCTGTGGTGGGGTTGAGTGCGGGGAGGTTGGTAAAGGGGAGCAAAGTAGACAAATGTGAAGGTGGAGATACAGGCAGTAGTTGATGGGGTCCACTCCTGTGACGTCCCTTGCTAGAGCTGCATCCTTATCCCAAGAGACCGTGTCCACACCAGGATCTTTAGGTCCTCCAAAGGCTGCTGGGCAGCTGATCAATGATTCTCTCTCATCATTGATGTTTCTATCTTTTCTCTCCCTCTCCCTTCCTTTCTGTAATCAATAAAAATATTTTTAAATATTAACATAAAAGAAAAAATAATAAATTGCCTTGGCTATATTAAAAACAAAACATTTCAACAAATTATAATAAAGTGTTTTGGATTTCTTGCCTTATCTGTGAGCTTGCTTTTGAAACACTAATTAGCCAGAGAAATATGTCCTTTGCGTTTCCAAAAAAAGAGGAAGGGGAGACCTTGCTAAAGATAGCTATCTCTGGTGGGAGATTTTTTTTATTTAAGAAGCTGCAACCAAACGTCTATGGATTCCAACAACATTTAGCAAAAGCTGCCTCTCATCCTTAAAAGTATGGAAGGCACTGAATGAGAAGTGTCTCACAGGGCAGGTGACAATGAAAGGCTTTGGATTTTTGGAACTCAGGACTGGATCATATAAAATATCCCTCTGTGCAGGAGCAGAAAGCTCAGTCCAATGACTCAGAGCAGTACTCTGACTCTGAATTTGAAAGGGTAGGCATGGGCACGTACACCATTTTAACTGAGCTAACACCGAAGCTTTCATCTCACCTAATGGATGGCAAAGGTTGCTCTCTCCCTTCCTTTGATGAATGGCTCTGGCACCACCACATTTGTCTTAGAACTGGCAGCAGTTCTCAAGTTAGTGATAATGAGGGTCTTCCTAACAAGGAAGTAAAATGCTCTACTGACTTCACTGAAGGCCACTGCTTCTGCCCACCTATTTCACATACAGTTTATAGCCAAAGGAGAATCCTGCTGGCCAGCGACACACAGCAATAGGATATTAATGCAAAAATGTTTTCCAAAGATAGCAATCCCCCTAAAATGAACATAAAGACGCACAAACATTTTCTTTATCAACCCATAGAATAATTCTATACTGAGCACAGAGCAGAACAAAGTGAAAAGATAAAATTTGCCCCCTCCTTTAAAAGAATTCGAGAAAACTGAAAATGTCCCCACCCCAACTTTACCACACACATTTGGGGATAAGTTGTACAGAACAAGTGGATAATTGCATGGATACATGAGTACTATCTAGTGGCTATTTACACATTTATGGAGTGAATGAGAATAACAACACATTTTTAAAGAAGAAATAGATTTCAAGAGTGAGCAACCAGGTCATTGAGGAAGAATGTTGGGCATTTGGTGTCAGAAAATAGAAAACATAGACCAAATACAGTAGAAAGCCAAAATTCTGGTTTTGTTCTTTCAGACATTATGAAACTTGTTCTCAATGACCTGCAAACCTGGAATTTATTTCAAATAGGAACTGGAATTCTCCCTCACTGGCAGGAAAACATGAGTTTCTGGGGCCAGCAATGCCTATACTTCTCAGAGGGTATTTCATAGCAAGATAGCACCTGCACCAACAATGGAGTCCTGGAGTCTCCCTCTCAAACTTCAGACGAAAAGCGCCTCCTTCCATCCCTTGGTCCTTCCATCTATGAGGCGCATGCTCAATAGTAGGGCTGAAAAGTAAATGAGATTATGGAAGTAACATAAATGACATCACCAAGGTTCTGTTTTTAGCTTTGTGATAGTCTTTATTATAACTCAGTGCTACAATAGACACTTTATTTAACTGCAGGAAATGATAGGTGCATCGTTTGCTTCTCACTATGAATTCACTCCTTCAGTTATTTATCTTTTTGAAAAAGCCCATAAATTTATTAAGCTATTCTACATGCTAGATACTATGCTATATGTTAAAAAATCCAAGAGAAAATAAACAAAAATAAAAGCATGATACCTTCACTTGGAGGGCTTCTAGTGTCTAGAAAAGCAAGATAAGAAAAAAGTAGATTTAAAAAAAAAAAGAGAGACAAAATCTTATAAGTTGCTATTAATGTATGTGGTGAAGAAATGAAGGAGAAAATGGTCAATCAACTGTGTGTGGTGGTGTGTGTACATGGACATACAACAAGCAGGGATTGGGGTACAGCTTGATGAGTCAACATGAGTTGCACCAACCAGGAGACCTGGTTGGAGAGGGGCATTGCAGGGAGGAGTCCCTGGACACACAAAGTTTCCTGGAACATGAGAGCTGGGAGTGTAAGCCTTTCCTTGCAATTGGGACCTGGAGTGTTGAGGCGGGACACACAAAGTTTCCTGGAACATGAGAGCCAGGAGTATAAGCCTTTCCTTGCAATTGGGACCTGGAGTGTTGAGGGAATTAAATGACAGGGGGAAAAAAGAGGGTGGTGTCAGATTTCAGAAGGCCTTCTGTGCTACTCTGGGAAGATGGGATTCTATTTTGTAGTCATGGAAGGGATAAGCACAGTACGACTGTGAGCATATCGGTGTTCTGAAGCAGTCACTCCCGCAGCAGCGTGGAGGATAGGCTGGAGGGCAGGAGGCCGAATCAGACAAAACAGCAGGCAGACTATTGCAAGGATCTGTCCTGGTGACACCCAATTAAGGGAATAGGAATGGAGGGGGATATGGGGAGACTCCAAGGAGGAATACCAAGGAGGAGAGTGACTGAGAGGGTGAAGAGAATTTCGGGCTTGGGTGATGGGTGCTGCATACATGGAGATGACAAGCTCTCTCCACTTTCGGACTTGAAGTTGCCTGTGAGACATCAGGGTGAGAGCTCCTGCAGGAAAGAGAAGGTATGGGTCTAGAGCAGGGGTTTTTAAATGAAAGAGTTTAGAGTCTGTGAACATGGGTGGGAGAAAATTACATATTCGTTTTCACCAACCCCTAACATTTTGTATTTCCTTTATGTGTGTAGGCAGCAAACACAATAGACTTAGCAGTACCTCTGACTTTGCCACTAGCAGGAATCACAGATATATTCATATCATTTTTTTTCAGTTATTGCAAACATCTTTAAATATTGTTTACGCTCATCGCTTCTTGAAAATGATAGCCCTTATTAGACCTGCTGCTAACTTATTATTTAACAGTAACAAAAACACATACATAATACATAACATTTATTTTTTAACATTTTAACAACTGTATTTCAACATGACTTGCCTTATTTGTAACCCCCTTCATCTTATGAGTATTTAAAAACCTCTAGGAGGGAGTCCCTGGCCTCCAGCGGGCTGCCGAATATATCCATGGACCACAGAAAGGTCAAGGACCTCTGGCCCGGCGTTTGAAGTCGTAGGGACTGGTCAATAATTCACGGACTTCTGCTGAGCAACAATATGCTGAGAAGGATGTGACCTATTCCAGGGGCTCCATAAATAGACTGGGACCAAGAGGAAACGGTTGACTGCAAAAGAAAACGAAGTTTTACTTGTTTGGTTAGGAAGCCTCTGGCCTCCTTCCCGAAATAGCTGGCCTTTATAGCTCCAGCCTCTCCATCAAAATGCGCTCTGGGCTGGTTTCCCTTGTTGCTCTTGGGGAATCTGTGCCGCTGGGGACCACGAGCCAAGGTGACGGTGTCCACAGATCCCTGGGCACTCTGAAAATGAACATCTCTCAGCAGCGAGTTTGAATTGTTTGTAAAAGTCAGTTAGGATGAGAGGAATGTAAAGAATTGCATAATTGTCCCCAAGAAGGTCTTTTCCTTTCCTGAATCCAGATCCTGACGCCCAATAAGCCACTAAGAATAATTTGTACATTTGGGTGGAGAAAAAAAAACTTGGGGGTGATCAGCTCAGCGACCTCAAGGCCAGATGCGACCCCCCCTTTGTCACAGGCCCTCTCCCTGTTCATGAAGCTGCTTATTTCCCTTTCCTGAATCCAGATCCTGATGCCCAATAAGCCACTAAGAATAATTTGTGAATTTGAGTGGAGAAAAAAAACTTGGGGGTGATCAGCTCAGCGACCTCAAGGTCAGATGCGACCCTCCCGCCCCCTTTGTCCTTTCACTGGAGTCACAGGCCCTCTCCCTGTTCATGAAGCTGCTTATTTTCCAGCCTCCTAAGGCTGAGAAGGACAGAGGGTGAAACAGGCTCTTGCCTTCTCACTATCCCTCTCTCAACCTTTTAGTTCTGCATCTTGTAGATGCTCTTGGGAGGCAAGACAATGAAAGCTCCATGTGACTTTCAATCCTTATGGAATGTAAAAGTCGACTTCAGAAGGTCAAAACCCTTCTAGGAATTCACTTTTGGAAATAAGTCCCATCAAAATCTCACTCATGGCCCTGGCCAGTTTTGCTCAGTGGATAGAGCATTGGCCTGCAGACTGAAGAGTCTCAGGTTGGATTCCAGTCAAGGGCACATGCCCAGGTTACGGGCTCCGTCCCCAGTAGGGGGGGGCGTGCAGGCAACCGATTGATGCTGTTTCTCTCTCATCGATGTTTCTATCTCTCTATCCCTCCACCTTCCTCTCTCTAAAAATCAATAAAAACATTTTTTTAAAAAAGTGTACGTGAAATTCTCATATATGTTTGTATGTGTCCAGATAAGGACCTAAAGGGGAATCCCTGAAATTAACAGTCCTATTTTGGAGGCTGAGAGTAGAATTTAGGGGAAAAGGAAGGTGGGAGTTTCAAAAAAATTTTTACTCTTTACTGAAATAGCTCCATATTGTTTGAACTACAAATTCCTTTTGAGATTTAAAATATAATTGAAAGAACAATCCTATCAGCTCTCATCATGTGTAATGGTAATCATCTGGTCATCGATTTTCAAATTTTAATTTGTTAAGATAACCATGCTGTATCTGAAAAATGTCTGTCTTGGGCAGGATGAGCTTTAACTGTGAGAAACAGATACCCAAAATAACTGTGTCTCAGACAGGTGAGGACTATATTTCTTTGGAGGTAGGCAATCCAGGGTTATTTCCCTGCAACTCCTGCCTCTCGAGCGTGTGGCCTCATCCTTGTGGTCTAAGTTGGCGCAAGAGTGATGGTCACCTCACCCCTGTTCACCGAATGCATTTCTTCCTGAATCCCTGGCCTCTGTGTGCTATGAGAGTGCCATATGGGAGTGCAATACACAGATGACCCCCCGCCCCCCAGATGCCTCCTCTGCTGACAGGACCGAGCAGGAACACCTGAAGCCTTTTTCTCAGGAATTTCTCTCCTTTTCCTTCCTCCACTCCACCTCCCTCTTCTCCTCTGCTTTCCCTTCCCTCATTCTTCCCACCCTTGCACTACATGTTGTCAGCCAAGCAGGCACCACTCAGAAAGGAAGAGTTTGCTGCAGCTTAGGTGGCTTTGGGAGTGCTGGGTCCCATCAGAGGATGGCAGGGGGCACAGATGAGGGCTGCTGTTTCTGAGTAGCATTTGGAGAAATCGGGGTGTGAGAAGGACACCAAGGAGGAAAGGTGCAGCCGTTCGGACAAGTATGTGTTCTGCTCCTGGCTGTGTGTGTGTGTGTGTGTGTGTGTGTGTGTGTGTGTGTGTGCTGTTTACATGAAATTTTAGCTACTTGATCTCTCAACATCTCTCTCATTCACACCCCCTTGAAATGTTTACCAACACCTCTCTTAGGACATTTTACTTTCTCTTTTTCCTCCCTTTGAGATAGAATTGATGTGAACATTGTATTCATTTAAGGTGCATGACATAATAATTTGGTATATGCATATTTTGTGAAATAGTCACAATAAGTTTAGTTAGCATTCATCACCTCACATAGTTACAAATGTTCTTTTCTTATGATGAGAAAACTTTTAAGACCTACTCTCTTCACAGCTTTTGAATATACAATACAGTACTGCTAACTATAGTCACCATGCCATACATTAGATCCCATTTCCCGTCCATTCCTCCCCCACCCCCTGATCTGGCAACCACCAATCTGTTCTCTGTTTAAATGCATTTAATTTTTTTAGATTTCACATATAAGTAAGATCATATCATATTGATCTTTCTCTGTCTCACTTATATCACTTAGCATAATACCCTCAAGGTCCATCCATGTTTCATAAATGGCAGAATTTCCTTTTTTATGGCTGAGTAATAATCCAGTGTGTGTGTGTGTGTGTGTGTGTGTGTGTGTGTGTGTGTGTGTGTATAACATTTTAAAATCCATTCATCTGTTGATGGAGACTTAGGCTGTTTCCATGTCTTGGCTATTGTAAGTAATGCTGCAGTGAACATGGGGGTACAGGTAGCTTGTCAAGATAGTGATTCATTTCTTTCGTCTAACTATCCAGAAGTGAAATTGCTGGATCTTACTTTCTCTTGTTGTAGTCTGTGCGTCCATTTTCTCTGTCCTACTAGTAAGAAAGGAACACTGCAGCATTTAAGACCCCACCCTCAGGACCATCATTTACATGTCCCTGGGGCCACAAGACCCAAAGGTCCCAATAACCTTTGCTGTGTCTTACCAATCATGGAAGATCTCTTTGTTTTATTCAAGTTGTATTGGAAAAAAACACACAACAAAACAACTGGGCAAAGGGAAGAGAAAGGAAAGCCCAGTCAATAAGGATCTGAATTCTTCTCGCTTGTTCAGAACCTGGTTGCTTTTTCATCATCTGCACTACACTCCATTTGGCACAAAGTGAAGTGTGGACTAGACTGGCCTCCAGTACAATGACCAGTTTGTTTGATTTCCCAGGAATGCTGAGATAATAAGCTCTGGGCCCTCAGCAAAGATCCCCTTTCTGCATATGCACAGTGCTTATGGCCATTGTCGCTGACCCAGGATCAGAGAACTCTCACAACACAGCCTGAGTCCAAAAGCAGCTCCTCTGAGCCTGAAAAAATGACCCTTTCCTTTCCCTGGCTGCCTCCTCTATTACCTGTATGGCTATTAGATCAAGAATATAGCTCTGGACAGGTGGCTCAGTTGTTGGAGCGTCATCCTGTACACCAAAAGGCCAGGTTTGATTCTCAGTCAGGGTACAGCGATGTTTCTCTCTCTCCCTCTTCCTTCCTCTCTCTAAAACCGATAAAAACATGTCCTCGGGTGAGAAATTTTAAAAAAGAAAAGAATATGGTCTTCCTTTTCCCTGGCCACATCCCCGTTCCCATGATTCTCACCTGTCTCTTCATGAAGCAGAGTTGGAGCATTCGAGTGGTGGTGTAAGAGCACAGACCTCAGAAGCTTCCATCCCCTAATTAGCTGGGTTATCCGGAGACAGGTACTTACTCAACTTCTCAGCCTCTGTTTTCACATATTCCTGCTTAACCAGGAGCAACAAACAAAACATGGATAGAAATAAATATGATTAATTAGGATCCAAAACCAGATTTCGTGCCTGCACTCACTCAGCAAATATCTACTGAGCACCTAATTAGGTCCTGCAGGTAATGGGGACACTGTGATGAACCAAATACACGAAACCCTGCCCTATGGAGCTCCTGTTCTTTTTTCTAACCTTTTGAAAATTGTTGAATAGCATATATACAGAGAGATACACAAATAAGGGTTCCGCTTGATGAGTTGTTGCATGTGTGTACACCAGTGTAACCAGATAAAGAAATAGAACATTTCCAAAATCCTAGGAGGTTTTTCATAATTCTACCCAATCAACCCACCTGACTCACATACCCAGAGATAACCACTGTTTTGACTCTGTGCTTCAGTTTCAAAGAATTAGAGCTGTTGCTGTGTGAACCAAAGAGGTAGTGTATGTAGAGCACTTAGCACATTACCTGGTCCAGAACCACTCAACAAATACTAGTTATCATTGTTTTGCTGTATCAGCCAATCTGTTTATTGGCTTGAATCCTGCTAGGAGAGGAGAGATGTAACAGTGATGAGGGTCCAGGAAGTGGTAGCCTTTGAGTGTCTTGAACTGGAATCTCTACGTGGCCTTGAGGGTTACTGGCAGCTAAAAGGAAGCTACACTGCACTTTCAAGGGCACCCCCAAGGGCACCCCAAGGTCAACATGCAAGAGGATAGATACCTGGAGCAATAGACTCTGGGCTGCCTCTTCTTCTTTCCTCAGTGAATGGCACTGATTCTTTTTTGTTTTTAAGAAGGTTATTTTATTAGCAGAAAATTTGTTAGTTTATAAAAATGTGATCTATAGAAAAGCTTTCAGGAACAGTAGCATCACCTGTATTACTTTTTAAAATTGAGATATAATTGACATATAACATCATATTAGTTTCAGATATGCAACTTATTAATTTGATTTTGTACATATTACAAAATGATCCATCATCACATCCATCACTGCATATAGTTATATCTTGTTCTTGAGATAAAAGCTTTTGAGATCTACTCTTTTAGCAACTTTCAAACATACCATACAGTGTTATTAACTATAGTCACCATACTGTACATTAGGCATTGGTTCTTGAGGGCAGCGGCCCCAGTACCCTTCCTGTTCTCTCTTGACCCTCTAATTAGGCCCTTGTCTATAGACAGAACTGCCAAACCTGAGAAATGATGGTTCAACACCAGCTCAGCAACCAACCACTACCCCTGCTCCACCCAGATCTGCCTCTCATTCAGGTTTGCTTTCACCCAGCACCTAGTTCAATACACCACTCCTCCCACATGGATAGGAGATGCTATCAGAAACCTGTCCTCATTCATAACACTGACATGTCTTCTACTCTGCAGATCACTTTTTAATGAAAACTCGCATGAGATTAAAGCACAGCTGAGGAAGGAACAGAAGATGATAAATGTCCTAAAGCAAAACAAGATACGGTTCAGAGATGGTTGGGATGCAGTTGGTTTTTTTAGACAAATATTTTCTGGAAATATTTGTCTAAAAGTGTCGAAAGCCTTCATCTGAGTTTCAACCATCTGCACAGAACATTTCCTTCTGGCCATGAGCAGAGGCAGAAATGCATTCCCACGTAGGGCCCCAGTGGAGCTCAGCCTTCCCTTCCACTAGAGCATTTTTCGGAAACTGGTTTCAGGTTGTAGAATGAGGAAGTTGATGCAAAGAAGCCTGCAGAGAGATCAAAATGTGGTTGGACCGCACTTTCAGAATCTCATTCATTGAAAGGGTGAATTTACAAAATAATTCAGCATACAACTATTCACTTGTCAAAAGGATTCACTATCAAGTATATACAAAATTTTTCTTTTCTTATTTTCCCCACCAGTTTGCTCTGTAACAGCCTTTTCAATTCTCCTAAATAGATGCCTCCTCGTCCCACATCTGTTCTCAGTTATTTATCCAAGTTTGAATTTCCAAAAACCTGGTAACCCAAGGAAGTCAGGAAATCTACAAACATCTCAAAAACAAGCATCCTCTCCTACTCAGAATAATCAATTTACCTATCCTGGTAATATATGCTTGAACTGGTTGGATGGTCTCTTACCTTGACCTATCATTAATAATTTACTATAGAATTTTTCTTAGACATAAGCTTTAATATATATTATTTAATTTATCAAAAAAAGTACTTGCACATAACATTTCAGGACTGTGAAATTTGGAACAGAAGGTCCTAAGCTATGAGCCAGCCCCAAGTTTTCACTTTAGAGATAAAGAAATCAGGATCAACAAGATGAAGATAATCTCTCCAAGGTCACAAGAAAAGTCTTCCAAGGTTAGAAGCAGGGTTAGAATTAGAAAGCAGGACCCCTGACTCCTGTTTGATCATAAATGCATACATATATACATACATACATACATACATACATACTTACATATATACAATAGTTATTACATATACACATACATACATATAATAGTTATTACAAACATATATACATACATACATGCATACATAAGACAATAGTTGTTGAGCAATTACTATATGTCAAACTCTATGCAAGATACTAGAGCAAACAAGCCAATCAAAAAGACACACTCCTGCCCTCAGGTGTAGTGAAAGAGCAGATCCACAAGTACAAACTCAAATGTCATGAAAAGAAAATAACAACAGGCTTGACCTGATCTGGAGGTCAGGGAACGATGTCCCTGATGAAATGGCATTTGAGTTGAAAATTGATAGATGGATGAGTAGGAGTTAACCAGATGAAGGAGTGTGGTCTAGGGGAGTAGGAGAAGATTCCAGGTAGAAGGGGCCACATGTGCAAAGAGCCTACGTATTTTCCAGTGTATATCACTACTCTTGACCATTGAATCACACAAAATGCAGTGGTTTTTTTTCAGCCACCTTGTCTCTATCTTTCCTCTGATTTAGGTAGGTGTAATTGAACAACGTAATGTCCAATCATCAGTCCCTGCTGGCGACACGAATCAGCAGGCACTGTGCTTAGGAGGAATGTAAAAGTGGAGTGATGTGTTTAGTATGATTTAAAAATTGTGAAAATAAAGAATTGATTGGAACTCATTCTCGACTCATCAAAGCTTTGGTTTTTGGTCTTCTTTCATATTATTCCAGATTGGAAAAGATTTGCCTCATCTCAAGTATCTTGATTTTCACCTAATTCCCATTAAACTCAATCTCATTACATTTTCCTACTTTCTTTTCCTGAAATACAAGGAAAAAGTGCATAAGTTGGGAAGCATAGAGATCATGAAGCCAGATGGGAAATAAGGACTTAAGAATTACTAGGGAGACTTCAATATCTTGCTTTCATCTTAAAAGCAAGGAAATTTGAAACGCATAAGTGAGCTCAGCATATAGAAGGAGGTGGGAAAGAGTAATTAGGAAAGGAGACACCCTGTAAGTAATGCTGTAGGGCTTTTAGTGGTTTTCAGTTCGCTCTTCTAGATGTGAACTGCTGCAAATTGATTTGAGCACCTCTCTTGTGTGGTCTTTTTATCTTTTTTTAATAAGCCAATCCTCTACACTTTTTGAATTGCAAGGTCTATAGTAGTTAAAAGTTGTAATGAGACACAAGATGCAAATGAGCAAGTTTGCACATCAACTTGATCCATGGATATGGATGGAGTTCTGGTCCTAATTCCAAATGGGGAGAATAAGGGCATTGGAGCTGTGACAGATAGAGAACACCTCTCATTGGGGGAGGGGGGGTGCAGGGAGAGCCTGGGCAGTCAGTAGCCATATACCAGTAGATTTATTATCTAGTGTTTGTCATTCTGTGTTTGCATTAAGTATACATGCTCTTGAGTCTTTTAACATGCTGAATCTCAATGGGAAACTATGATTCATGTGGGCGTTAATTGTTATACTTTTAAGAGAATTAAAGCATTCTTAAGGTTCTTTCTGGTTTGAGTCTTCCAAATGCATATAACAATAAATATTGAAAGTATTCAGGTTGCAGGCTACAAGGCTACATGGGAACAATGGCTTTAGAAGTCTTAAACCCAAAAATATCAGACTACCAGTGACAATATATAGAAGAACCACACAAAATAATGATATGATTATTAGTCATTACAGATTATTTCAAACAATGGGCATAGCGAAAGGATTTTCTTCATTGTGACCACTAACTTCAAGAATTAGTAAACCATTATAACCTATTAATATGGTTTCACAATCACTCTTCAGTTTCCTCTTCTCTCAGTTTTTATCTGTTAGCAGTACCAATCTCTCATCTCCTCCAGGACAGAAGCCTGGAGTTAGCCTTTTCCATTCCCCATTGTTAGTCATCTGTACACAATCCACCACCAGGGCTGTTTCTTCCTTCACTAATCTCTTGGATTAGTTCTTTGAGGTCCTTTTTCTTTGTCACCATTGAACTCCATACCCTCATCACCTCAGCTGGAATTCTGCAATCATCTAGTCCATGATTAACCAACCTCTCTTCTGTATTTAGAAAACTCTCCACAGTGGAAATCTGAATGGGAGGCTGTGATATGTGCATAAAGGTGTCTTTTTTTATGTTAATGAAGTGACTTTTAGAAAACCCCTTGGTAACCAAAGGATGGGGCTGATTGCCAGGGGACCCAACCATGTGTGATTTAGAGATTAGATCATTCAATCTCCTCCTCCCCCCGGCCCCCCCACACACAATCTCTACTCTCTGCCATACCACCAATCTCCAAAGAGGGGAGAAGCGCTGGAAGTTGAATCAATTGCCAATGGCCAATGACTTAATCAACCATGTCTGTGTAACGAAGCCTCCATAAACACACACACACACACACACACACACACATCATGTCTATGTAACGAAGCCTCCATAAACACACACACACACACACGCACACCCCACACACAAGAAGGACGGGGTTCGGAGAGCTTGTGGGTTGGTGAACACATGCAGAGTTAGTGAGAGAGGCATGCTCAGAGGGCATGGAAACTCTGCGCCCTTTCCCTATACCTTGCCCTATGCATTCCTTCCATCTAGCTATGCCTGAGTTGTATCCTTTTATAATAAGCCAGTAATCTAATAAGCAAAATGTTTTTTTGAATTCTGTGAGTTGCTGTAGCAAAGTAATCTGACCCAAGGAAGGAGGGGGTCAAGGGAACCTCTGATTTATAGCAAGTTGGTCAGAAGTGCAGGTGACAACCTGGACTTTCTATTGATACCTGAAGTGGAGGGCAGTCTTGTGGGGCTGAGTCCTTAACCTATGGAATCTGATACAAAGTCTGGGTAGACAGTTTCAGAATTGAGTTGAATTGTAGGATATCCACGTGATGTCGGAGAACTGCTTGGTGGTGTGTGGGAACTCCTCCCCTACCACCACCTGTTGGAATTGGGTTCAGAATGACTAGAGGCAGAGACTGCTTCCTTCCATAGAAGCCAAAATGGCAGATGATTGGTCTCTCAGCCTCTCTTGCAGCTAAAGCTCAGGTACCTGCACCGGGGCTTGTCCAACCAGAAGCACTCGTCCCAGATACTCCTCCTGGTGCCATGGTGCGCAGGGGTGGACACAGTTGAGAATTCTTTTGCTGCAGTGGCAGTGGCGGCAGCGGCAGTGCTGCACAGGGACCACGCCGGGTCAGCTATAGCTATAATGCCCAGGGCTCAGCCACCATGCTGGTACTGTGATTTCAACTGTGGCTCTGGCTGTGTAGCCCCCTTCAGTTCTGCTCATTTCTCAGTCTGGTTCTCTAAACTTCCTAGCATTCCTGTGAGTTATATAATAAGCCACTTGAAAAATTCCTTTCATGCTTAAGGTAACAAGAATTGGTTTCTGTTAGTCCAATCTCTATATCTGCCCCTGTCCCTAAGCTATCACTCATACATACCACTGCCAAACTCTTAAGAGAACTTCACTTTTATCATATCATTTCTTAATATATGCTTAAGAAGGTATGATGGATTATACATGAAGTCAAGCTCCTTAGCTTGATTTTCAGCATCCTGAGTAATTCCACAACTCCCAATAAAAGAAAAATTGCCATTTTCTTTGCTATCTGTCCAACCTACAGTTTTCAAACTTTTAAATGGGATCCATAGAAGTAAAATTAAAAATCAACACACACACACACACACACACACACACACACACACACACACACACAAACTGAAACAAACACTTCATACGAAAATACTGCATGTGACTACCTCTGATATTTTCTGTTTCACTCTTTCTCTCTCTTTTTCAATTTTAAAAATAGCTGGTTGACACTCATCAAATTGATTTGTAAAACACAGATTTAGCCTATACTTGTGGTTTTCAGGCCACCCACACTGTTACCAATTTATGACATGGGCAGGAAGTACATAAAAGAATTAACTCAAAATCTTCAGTTAATCCCACTTTTCCTATTAGGGTTTCTTATATTTACACAAATCTTGCAAAAAACAAAAAACAAAATTGGCATCATAAAAAAGAAAGCCCATGAAAAATATAATTCTCAGGACTACTGAATAACACTTGAATACATAATTAAATCAAGTACCAAATAATCTTTCTTTCTGATCTTTTATTTTATTTTGCATATTACTATGGAAGAACAGTTTGATTCCCACACTCACACAGCCTTTTTTTTTCTCTTGGGAAAAGTCCTGCTTTGTTTCAAAGGTTAGAGCACTGACTCCCCTGATTTGACATAGGATATTTCTCTACAGAAACTCTAACCAAATAGATGAGTAACAACTCATTGCTGAGAGTTTTCAGAGTGAGGTAGATTTATATTCGTAAAATGATTAGACTAAAATGATTAGGAAAAGTCAAGTCAGCAAGGGTACAAAGGGTTCCAATGAGCTGTTTAAAGTGTAAATGGCTCCTCACTGAAATCCGAAGGTTGATTTGGGAAATGGTAATGGAACTAAGGATGGAGGTTGGAGTTAGAGTCTGGAAACAGAGTTGGGTGGAAATTGACAAAGAATGACAACTCAGGGCTGCTGGTGGCACATCTGAGTTCCAGCCCTGGGGACATCCCCTCACCAGCTGCTGCCCTTTCACAAACACTTCATACACCACGTTTCTGATGTTGGCTATTTGGTCCTTATGTTTGATGGCCTGAACCCTTTGTGCTTTACAGTCATAATAATCTGTTTACCTTTTTGAATCTCTAATAGACAGTAGATATGCTATCTTGAGATTAGACTATATACTGAAGGAAGAAAGAAAAGATTTTTTTTCCAGTTAATTCCATAATGGTTCATATTCTAACACATCACTTTGTATTCATCCACCTCTGTGGCCTGGAAAGCCAGCCATATGGAATCAGATACACAGAGCAGATTCTCTCCCAAGAGCTTGGAAGAGCATAAATAATGACCTTCTCTCCCTTCCTTCTATTGGCTAAAAGCTCTTGGACCCCTGGCTATTTCCAATCACTTTGGAGTTTTGTGCAGCTCTCTGCTTCACAGCTCCCTTTCTCTACATTGAAGAAGCACAGAAGAGCTGCAGAATAAAACTAAACAGAAAAATGCATCCTGAATCCTGCATCTCTGCTCCTCCTAATTGCCCCTCCCACTCCATCCTCACCTGGTTTTTCAAAGCTACAGGCTTTTGTTGAAGTGAATAGCTTGCTGGTATTTGGGTAGATTGACATTTATTTATTTTTGTCTTTGTCTAATCCACAGGAACATCTTTGCCTTTCCCTGCACTACTGTTTGAGGGTGGGGATAAAGTATCATGGAAAAGACTTTGTAAAGTGGAAATAATGAATAATAAGTAATCCTAATCTGCCCTCTCCTTATGCAGTGGGAGATAGTGTGGAATAGGCAGATGACTTGGGTTTAAATCCTGCTCTGCTTCTATCTCCTTATCTAAACTTAACATGGTATTTAACCTGCAAATTTTCTTTTTTGTACTTTAGTTACTATTGTTTTCCCCTGTGGGGACAAATGTGTGTGCTCTAGCCTCTAGAACAGTGGTTCTCAACCTGTGGGTCGCGACCCCTTTGGGGGTCGAACGACCCTTTTACAGGGGTCGCCTAAGACCATCGGAAAACACATATATAATTACATATTGTTTTTGTGATTAATCACTATGCTTTAATTATGTTCAATTTGTAACAATGAAATTGGGGGTCACCACAACATGAGGAACTGTATTAAAGAAGGTTGAGAACCACTGCTCTAGAAGCTTGCAATAAAATGGAAGAGTATGTAACCCACATGTTCTAAATCATTGTCACCTCCTATGTTTCACCAACTGTGGATGCCAGGGCCATCACGTCCCTGGTGAGAATGTGAGAATATGGGTCAAACACTTTCCTTAATGTGATTGAGCGTTGTGGGTTAAGGAGCTCACCCTTTGCTCTGTGGTTCATCTAGTCTGTAAAGACAAATGACACCCTTGGACCATCAGGTTGTTTGATTTCCTGGTGATATGACACCAACCAGAGGTTTCAAAGCAGAATCTTTCATTGTCAACAGCATGCATGGCACACAGCTGGCATCCTGTTCAGAAGCAGTGACCCATGTGCTGAAAACTGATGCTTCTGGTGGCAGATGAATGGATTTCATTCTCCAGTAAAGTTTCCCTTTTCAAAGTGAATGGGAGCTCCATTCCTTTCCTTCCTCCCTCCCTCCCTTCCTCCCTTCCTCCCTCCTTCCCTCCCTCCTTCCCTCCCTCTCTCTCCCTCCCTTCTTTCCTGTTCATTTTACTCACTCCTGTTTTCAGCTACCCCCTTTGAGACTATCATCTCTATTTTCCTTACTGAACATCTACTCATCCAAGATAAACAAACCTACAGTTTGTTATAATCAGAGAGTTTTACAACTAAAACAGAAGCGGACTTGAAAGTCAGTGTCTCTTTAGAAGGGGCCCTTCTCCCTTCCTCCCTCCCTCCCTCCCTTTTCCCCTCCCTTCCTTCCTCCATTTTCTTTTCTATTTTTCTTTCCCTCTTTGCTGCCAGGAACCATGAAATTAATTGGGACATCTTTATTTTTATTTTTAAATAAGAGTTGTTGAAATCATCTGGATATTGTGGATTCTTGCAAAATATCTAGATAGTGTATCTCATTAAATCCTGGCATTGTTAACAACTCATCCGTCCAAGTTTTTCTTCTTTTTAAAACAAATCTGGAGGATATCAGAGTGGACTAAAATAATTTCACCATCTGCAAAAGATTTCACAGACAAATAGTACTTAAGCTGAGAAATCCCTCGATAAATTTGCCAGTAGACCAGTTCTCCTCACTGGTATAAGGGAGGTTTATAACAAGAATTCTTTGTACACTGTGGAAGGCAAACACACATGCATTTTACATGAGCAAATTCTAAACCAACCAACCATGATTTTTTTTTCAATTACACTTTCCCCAAAATAACTCCCTTTAGAACAAGTTCTCAAAGGTTTTCTCTCCATGATTGTAAGCTGCTCTTGGAGCTCTGGAATGATGGAGAGGAAAATTCTAAGAGTCAAAGGTTTCCATGTAACCACAGTTATTTCTTGCATTGGAAACTGCCTATTTTTGTTCTCTCTAGGGAGAGAATTGCAGAAGATTTTTATGTCTGTCTCAAAATTGATTATGTGTTTTTAGTTTTACCAAGTTCAGACTTCAAAACAATCTAAACAAAAGAAACACAAAAATAACACATCTTTTTCTGCACGTGTCAGTGACCTTGCTCAGCACTGTGCATACTTGGATTAACATTGCTTGTTAGTATTTACTATGAAACACTACAAACTTAAAAGTCTCAACAGGAGGATACTATAAGGACAGTTGTGCTCTTTGTGTGAATTGATTCAAGGCTCTCATTCATAAATTAGCTAGATCTTTGTTTAGTTTCATATTTTTCAAGTGATAATTCAGTAAAGTATAGATTCTGTCCACTCTGATTGGTGCTACCATTTAAACCAATTGTTTGAAGTTCAAATTTCACTTTTTGGGAGGTAAAATAGTGCTTCATGTTGTAAAAGCAATCTTAATTAAGAGTTTATACTTGCATAGTTATTGGCCCTTTTACCAAGGGGAGAAATGCTTTACATAAAATAATATTGAAGTTATAAGAAGGTAGAAAAGTTATGAATAAGTGGAAAATAAGAGGAAGATGAAAAAGAAAGGGAAGGAGGGGGCTGGGCAGAGGAGGGAGAGAGAACGAGAGGGGTGATATTGATTGTGTTAGCCTTTACAAAGAGCAGGAAAATAGAATTTAATGACTGAACTTATGTCATCACTGGATCTCATTGTTGAGTACATCAGTGATGATGAGAGTTTATCCAAAACAAATTTTCAAGCTCTAATACAAAAGTTTCAAATCGTTATCCAAACCCAGCCAGCCATATCAGAATGGCCTGGGTGAAGGTCATTCATAATATAACCCACATGGAAGCTGGACTACCCCTCCCTCTCAATATCTAGACAAGTGTGGCTTGAACATAAGTGTGGGTTCACATCTCTGGATCCATTCTGTGGCTTTTCTAGTTACTTTTTTAATGCTGACCTTTGAAGAGCAAATGTTTTTAATTTTGAAGTTAAATTTATCGCTTTTTCTTTTGTGGTTCATACATTTTCAGTCCTATATGACAAATCTTTGTATATGCCAAAGAGGAGGTGTTTTTAACAGCATGAGATTTCAAGTAATTAAATTGAACATGAGACATCCTGGCTGGCCTCTCCTCCATCATGGCTTCACACTGGTGATTCCATGCAGAGATGTTTCAAACCCCATCCCCTGGCCCTTCACTCCCACACACTCCAGATGCTCCCCACTCCAAGCCCCAAGCTCCATATTCTTCTCGCTCTACTGCAGAGCCATTCAAATCTCTGAAGTTCCAGGATTAGCTTTGCAATATTAAAGCCTATAAGCTGTCCAGCAAGTTAAAATGGTTTTCCAGAACTCAATCGCAACTACATAGCAATTTTCCTCTTTACATTATTGAATCCACTCAATTTTTGCCCCAAGTTTCCCATCAGAATTTTGGGATTTTCTCTAAACTCTGTCTTTTACTGAAATTATATGCAAAGCTTTCAACATCTGGAGACGTCAGGCACTTTCTCTCTTTATCCACGTGTGCATACTTCGGAGTATGATGTAATGTGGCTGAACAAGAAATGAATAGGCTAATTCTCCCCATGGTAACACCTGTGTCTTCTTCTGGTCTTAGTGACATTCAACAGAATCATCCCACAGTTCAGAATGTTATCCTGATGCCTGTTCCTCTTGTTTCTAATTCCTGAGACCATTTTGCCCATGTCTACCTGTGGAAAATTCCTAGCACTGCAGGGTTACTTTATAATATAGGGACTAAATCTTAAATTGTTCCTCTCAGGTGTTGAAGTTCAAATTCATAATTAATAGACTCTTTAACAATTTATCTTGTTGGATTTCAGACTGTTCTGTCATCTCGAGTTCAACATGTCCCAAAGAGAATTTGTCCTTCCCTCCAAAATGGCTCTTCCTTCCCATTGTCCCATCCGTGGCAGGGTTCAAATCACATTGGACTCGTACATTCTGATTATCCTCTATGTGTCACTATGAGCTATACCTTTGAAATACCTAAGATTTGTTTTTTCTTTTCCATTCCAACCTTAAACCAGATATTCCCTGCAGTAGTTTCTATTCACCGTACGTTTTTTCTCTCCTCTCAATCTTTTGACTCTGTCTTCAACCCCACATTATTTTTATACCAGGCCGCTCTTTCTGTATTTGCTGGATATAACTGACACCAGATTTCTCTGGCCTCCCACACCTACCTGGCTTTAAAGGCTCCTGGAGACTCAGATTATCTGAGTTATCTCCCACCATGAGCTCTGATCCAGGAGGCCAGCCCCCCCGCTCGCTCCCCGTGTGCACCAAGCTCATTCGTCCTTGAGTTCTTTGCTTGCCCTATTGACCCTTTCTAAACACTAACAACTTAAAATGCCACTTTTCATAGTCACTTTCTAAATCCTCTTTCCAGCCTTAGCCCATTTTATCTTCTCCAAGCCCTCTCTTCCCTAACCTACTGCTTCACTTACAATTCACAGAGCCTAGTTTGAAATATCTGGATAATTTCATCCAGGTCACAGAGTTCATGTGAAAATCAGATGGAAACACACAACAAAGTCAATATGCTTACAATACAAAGTCTCCACTAGATAGGAACTTGAGTCCTTGTTGTCCCTGGTAAGTAGATTTGGACTCAGACCCTCCCCTTAACATTTCCTTTTATAGCCACTAATTTACACAGAGACTGAAAGTCTCCCGGGGAAAAAAACAAAAGTGAATGTTGAACACGACTGGGAATCACACCATACAGCCATGTCCAATGGACTGGGTTGGCCCTAATGGGAGCCAGAGGACGACAGAGTCTTTAGAGAGAAGTTATCACAGAGAAGGAGGAGTCTGGCCCAGTGAGCCAAAATGGAGAGGTGATTGCAGGAATGGCCTAACAGGTGATACCGGAGTCTTCCTGACCTAGTCCAGGGACTGCATTTATCATTGTAGAAAAAAGGGCTTAATTGTGTGAAATGGAATGAGCGGTATATTAAGCACCATAGCACTTTGGGGCTCAATAAAACTCACTGACAACTTTCCTTCTCTTTCCCACCCCCTTCCTGGCTAAATACAGAAGAGCATTCTTCTCTCCTTGCCAAAATGGTGACAAGATCTCTGGCCTCAAGGCATAGTGGCATTACTCCAATTTCCCAAACAATGGGCGCAATGGATGCCCACCTCCGCAGGTGGCTAGAGGGACAGGAGCCAAGATCCACCCCTAGAGGGGCAACTCTGGGGACCTGCCAGGGCCCTGGGCTGCAGGTTTTGGCTCAGCTTGACACTGACCACAGTGGCAGTGTGAGTGCATGAAAGGCTGGATCACAGTTTGAGGCTCACTCATCATCGCTGCAGGGGCTCTGCACCCATCTGAATCTCTCAGGATGGTGAAGGCCCATTTTTAGTCCTGGAAATGAAGTGTGATCCTTTTCCTCTACACAAAAGCAGAGACCCAGAGTACACACCCAGCACAAGCACACTTTAATGCGACCTGCTGTCCTGC
>NW_005370635.1:530079-536191 GCF_000412655.1 Myotis brandtii
TTCCTTCCTTCCTTCCTTCCTTCCTTCCTTCCTTCCTTCCTTCCTTCCTTCTTTTTTCCCTGCCCTTCTCCCTTCCTCCCTCCCTCCCTCCCTTTTCCCCTCCCTTCCTTCCTCCATTTTCTTTTCTATTTTTCTTTCCCTCTTTGCTGCCAGGAACCATGAAATTAATTGGGACATCTTTATTTTTATTTTTAAATAAGAGTTGTTGAAATCATCTGGATATTGTGGATTCTTGCAAAATATCTAGATAGTGTATCTCATTAAATCCTGGCATTGTTAACAACTCATCCGTCCAAGTTTTTCTTCTTTTTAAAACAAATCTGGAGGATATCAGAGTGGACTAAAATAATTTCACCATCTGCAAAAGATTTCACAGACAAATAGTACTTAAGCTGAGAAATCCCTCGATAAATTTGCCAGTAGACCAGTTCTCCTCACTGGTATAAGGGAGGTTTATAACAAGAATTCTTTGTACACTGTGGAAGGCAAACACACATGCATTTTACATGAGCAAATTCTAAACCAACCAACCATGATTTTTTTTTCAATTACACTTTCCCCAAAATAACTCCCTTTAGAACAAGTTCTCAAAGGTTTTCTCTCCATGATTGTAAGCTGCTCTTGGAGCTCTGGAATGATGGAGAGGAAAATTCTAAGAGTCAAAGGTTTCCATGTAACCACAGTTATTTCTTGCATTGGAAACTGCCTATTTTTGTTCTCTCTAGGGAGAGAATTGCAGAAGATTTTTATGTCTGTCTCAAAATTGATTATGTGTTTTTAGTTTTACCAAGTTCAGACTTCAAAACAATCTAAACAAAAGAAACACAAAAATAACACATCTTTTTCTGCACGTGTCAGTGACCTTGCTCAGCACTGTGCATACTTGGATTAACATTGCTTGTTAGTATTTACTATGAAACACTACAAACTTAAAAGTCTCAACAGGAGGATACTATAAGGACAGTTGTGCTCTTTGTGTGAATTGATTCAAGGCTCTCATTCATAAATTAGCTAGATCTTTGTTTAGTTTCATATTTTTCAAGTGATAATTCAGTAAAGTATAGATTCTGTCCACTCTGATTGGTGCTACCATTTAAACCAATTGTTTGAAGTTCAAATTTCACTTTTTGGGAGGTAAAATAGTGCTTCATGTTGTAAAAGCAATCTTAATTAAGAGTTTATACTTGCATAGTTATTGGCCCTTTTACCAAGGGGAGAAATGCTTTACATAAAATAATATTGAAGTTATAAGAAGGTAGAAAAGTTATGAATAAGTGGAAAATAAGAGGAAGATGAAAAAGAAAGGGAAGGAGGGGGCTGGGCAGAGGAGGGAGAGAGAACGAGAGGGGTGATATTGATTGTGTTAGCCTTTACAAAGAGCAGGAAAATAGAATTTAATGACTGAACTTATGTCATCACTGGATCTCATTGTTGAGTACATCAGTGATGATGAGAGTTTATCCAAAACAAATTTTCAAGCTCTAATACAAAAGTTTCAAATCGTTATCCAAACCCAGCCAGCCATATCAGAATGGCCTGGGTGAAGGTCATTCATAATATAACCCACATGGAAGCTGGACTACCCCTCCCTCTCAATATCTAGACAAGTGTGGCTTGAACATAAGTGTGGGTTCACATCTCTGGATCCATTCTGTGGCTTTTCTAGTTACTTTTTTAATGCTGACCTTTGAAGAGCAAATGTTTTTAATTTTGAAGTTAAATTTATCGCTTTTTCTTTTGTGGTTCATACATTTTCAGTCCTATATGACAAATCTTTGTATATGCCAAAGAGGAGGTGTTTTTAACAGCATGAGATTTCAAGTAATTAAATTGAACATGAGACATCCTGGCTGGCCTCTCCTCCATCATGGCTTCACACTGGTGATTCCATGCAGAGATGTTTCAAACCCCATCCCCTGGCCCTTCACTCCCACACACTCCAGATGCTCCCCACTCCAAGCCCCAAGCTCCATATTCTTCTCGCTCTACTGCAGAGCCATTCAAATCTCTGAAGTTCCAGGATTAGCTTTGCAATATTAAAGCCTATAAGCTGTCCAGCAAGTTAAAATGGTTTTCCAGAACTCAATCGCAACTACATAGCAATTTTCCTCTTTACATTATTGAATCCACTCAATTTTTGCCCCAAGTTTCCCATCAGAATTTTGGGATTTTCTCTAAACTCTGTCTTTTACTGAAATTATATGCAAAGCTTTCAACATCTGGAGACGTCAGGCACTTTCTCTCTTTATCCACGTGTGCATACTTCGGAGTATGATGTAATGTGGCTGAACAAGAAATGAATAGGCTAATTCTCCCCATGGTAACACCTGTGTCTTCTTCTGGTCTTAGTGACATTCAACAGAATCATCCCACAGTTCAGAATGTTATCCTGATGCCTGTTCCTCTTGTTTCTAATTCCTGAGACCATTTTGCCCATGTCTACCTGTGGAAAATTCCTAGCACTGCAGGGTTACTTTATAATATAGGGACTAAATCTTAAATTGTTCCTCTCAGGTGTTGAAGTTCAAATTCATAATTAATAGACTCTTTAACAATTTATCTTGTTGGATTTCAGACTGTTCTGTCATCTCGAGTTCAACATGTCCCAAAGAGAATTTGTCCTTCCCTCCAAAATGGCTCTTCCTTCCCATGGTCCCATCCGTGGCAGGGTTCAAATCACGTTGGACTCTTACATTCTGATTATCCTCTATGTGTTACGATGAGCTATACCTTTGAAAGATTTGTTCTTTCTTTTCCATTCCAACCTTAAACCAGATGAAACTTCCCTGCAGTAGTTTCTATTCACTGTATGTTTTTTCTCTCCTCTCACTCTTTTGACTCTGTCTTCAACCCCACATTATTTTTATACCAGGCCGCTCTTTCTGTATTTGCTGGATATAACTGACACCAGATTTCTCTGGCCTCCCACACCTACCTGGCTTTAAAGGCTCCTGGAGACTCAGATTATCTGAGTTATCTCCCACCATGAGCTCTAATCCAGGAGGCCAGCCCCCCCACTCGCTCCCTGTGTGCACCAAGCTCATTCGTCCTTGAGTTCTTTGCTTGCCCTATTGACCCTTTCTAAACACTAACAACTTAAAATGCCACTTTTCATAGTCACTTTCTAAATCCTCTTTCCAGCCTTAGCCCATTTTATCTTCTCCAAGCCCTCTCTTCCCTAACCTACTGCTTCACTTACAATTCACAGAGCCTAGTTTGAAATATCTGGATAATTTCATCCAGGTCACAGAGTTCATGTGAAAATCAGATGGAAACACACAACAAAGTCAATATGCTTACAATACAAAGTCTCCACTAGATAGGAACTTGAGTCCTTGTGGCCCCTGGTAAGTAGATTTGGACTCAGACCCTCCCCTTAACATTTCCTTTTATAGCCACTAATTTACACAGAGACTGAAAGTCTCCCGGGGAAAACAAAAGACTTGAATGTTGAACACGACTGGGAATCACACCATACAGCCATGTCCAATGGACTGGGTTGGCCCTAATGGGAGCCAGAGGACAACAGAGTCTTTAGAGAGAAGTTATCACAGAGAAGGAGGAGTCTGGCCCAGTGAGCCAAAATGGAGAGGTGATTGCAGGAATGGCCTAACAGGTGATACCGGAGTCTTCCTGACCTAGTCCAGGGACTGCATTTATCATTGTAGAAAAAAGGGCTTAATTGTGTGAAATGGAATGAGCGGTATATTAAGCACCATAGCACTTTGGGGCTCAATAAAACTCACTGACAACTTTCCTTCTCTTTCCCACCCCCTTCCTGGCTAAATACAGAAGAGCATTCTTCTCTCCTTGCCAAAATGGTGACAAGATCTCTGGCCTCAAGGCATAGTGGCATTACTCCAATTTCCCAAACAATGGGCGCAATGGATGCCCACCTCCGCAGGTGGCTAGAGGGACAGGAGCCAAGATCCACCCCTAGAGGGGCAACTCTGGGGACCTGCCAGGGCCCTGGGCTGCAGGTTTTGGCTCAGCTTGACACTGACCACAGTGGCAGTGTGAGTGCATGAAAGGCTGGATCACAGTTTGAGGCTCACTCATCATCGCTGCAGGGGCCCTGCACCCATCTGAATCTCTCAGGATGGTGAAGGTCCATTTTTAGTCCTGGAAATGAAGTGTGATCCTTTTCCTCTACACAAAAGCAGAGACCCAGAGTACACACCCAGCACAAGCACACTTTAATGCGACCTGCTGTCCTGCATGACCGAGTGGGGAGAAAAAGGCTGGATTCATATAAAATAAAAGGGCTAAAGTTTCTCATTCATTGAGGCAGGACTCTGTGCAATCTGACAGGAAAGAGGGGGTTGTTCTGATGGCCTATGGGTTCCTGGAAGCTGGGTTCTTCTTCGTTCACTCAGGGGAAGAAACAGCCTAGGTGTTTAAAGGTCTTAGCAGCTGCAATAGCCGTAGCACAGAGCAGGTGACAGCCCTAACTCCCCAGACTGCTCCGGGGCCCTTCCTTTCGGAGGCCAGCTCGTGTGGACCTGTCTCTGAAAGACAGTAGCCAGGCTTGTCGGCTGAGCTGTTTTGTCACATCATAGGCAACAGAGGAAAATAACTCACCCTTCAAAATCCTGGCTACTGCCATTCCCACACTTACATTTTAAGCACAGCATTGCCACCAATATTCAAAATATTATATGATAATCAAGTTGCATCAGCCATATACATCTATCCCACAAACTCTAACTACAAGAAGGCACAGTCTGATGCCAAAAGAAAGAAAGCCTCATTATAAAGTGGCATTTGCTTACGAAGACTAAGTTTACAAAAAAAGGGGAGGTGCTAGGGTCTCTACCAAGATACTTCACATAACCAAAGGGGATTCAGCCTCATTCTGTGAGGCCTTGGTGAGGCTCTCTGGCCTCAGAACCCCGTGGCCACACAGCCATTTCAGCATTAGGTATGCAGATTTCTAGCACTATTATTATTATGGAAGTTGAACTGTATAATAGGTTATACTTGGGTATTAATCTCCTTTTGTATTTGTTTTTATAAGCTTAAAATATGTCCAAGTTCTCAGAATCCTATAAAACATTGTGTACATCAAGCATGTCAAATGCGTGGCCCGTAGGCCGCATGTGGCCCGTAATGAATATTTTTGCGGCCCAGACAATATAATGGTATGTAAGAAAAGTTTTAATAAAAATTTTGTAACTTACTTTTTACAATAACCTGTTACACATAATGCTATATAATAAAAGCCTAATATGCTAAGTGTCCTGTCGTCTGGTTGGCCATTCAACCAATCAAAGCGTAATATGCTAATGATATGCTAAGGCTGCTCAACCGCTCCCTATGACATGCACTGACCACCAGGGGGCAGATGCTCTAACTTGTAGGTTAGCTTGCTGCTGGGGTCTGGCCAATTGAGACTGAGTGAGACAGTCCAGACATGCCCTGGAGCCCTCCCAAGGTCCCTCCCTGGCTGGCCAACTTCCTGTGTCCTTCCGGGCCCCGATCGTGCACCGGTGGGGTCCCTCAGCCTGGCCTGGGCCCTCTCGCAATCCAGGCTGAAGGTACCTCCCCATTCCCCCCACCCCCGAGTGCACGAATTTGTACACTGGGCCTCTAGTTGTTAATAATGAACTACAGCATTCGCTAATGACTGATTACTATAATCATGTTGCATTCATTTCCCTTACATGCCTTATGTGCAGGTGCACCATTTCTCTCCACTAATACTAGCAGTGAATATTTTAGCAGCCGATTGCCACATCATTAGTCTTGGACTGACTTGTTTGGTGTGGCAGGGCTGATTAGCAGCCCCAGTGGAGGCCTGGAGAGAAATGGAGGTGCGGCTGCTGGCCAGACTCGGAGAGAAAGAGAAAGGCAAGTGCTGATCAAAAGCTGCCACAGGAGCAATGCATCAGTCCCTGCTTCTCTCTTCAGGCCTCTCTCTGGCCCTGATTCGCAGCCCCCTCAGCATTCAGTGCTGGAGCACCCGCCTGCAGTGGAAGCAGTCAGCGCTCTATTGCCGTGGTCTGAAGGACTGACTTCCGGTTGGTGGAGCATTTGTCATTAGGACCCAGGGTTTTTATATATTAGGACTAGAGGCCTGGTGCACAAAAATTTGTGCACTCGGAGGGGGGGG
>NW_005370635.1:539185-562023 GCF_000412655.1 Myotis brandtii
TATTCAGCATGTCTCTATCAAAATAAACCTATGTTTCTATGAAAATTGAAGCTTTTGTTTTTTTGTGTGGCCCACATAAACTTAAACCTTGTTTATTTGGCCCATGTTAGCTTTTGAGTTTGACATGCTTGGTGTACACATTCAATAGGGAAAATGTTAATTTTAGATTTTACTTTCAATTTTCTTAAATATAAACAAAATAAAATATTGTGGTTAAAGTGGAGGATTTTGTTTCCCTCTCCAGCACTATTCCCTTTTCTCCCTACCTACAATCATTTCCTCTATGTTCATGTTTTTAATATAATTTTTAATCTCATGTCCATTCACATCCATGGACAATATATAGTATGGCTTTGTATTTTTAAACTTTGAAACCCAAACTATTATGCTGTATAAATCATTTTTTGCAACTTGCTTTTTCCCCCTCTATTTTTTGACCTATCCATGTTGATATATATATATATATATTTCATTCATGCAGCATTGCTTGCTACACAAAATTACCATGAACCAGAAGTACTGACATCACCAGGGGTTTCTTTACAAGGCAGAACCTCAAGTCCCATCTCAAATCTAAAGATCCCCAGGTGGTTCCTTTTCATATGAATGTCAGGAAAGAAAAAGCAACCTACTTTATTGCATTTTACTCTATGATGACACCATACTTGTGCTATATAATACACAAATATATTATAATAAATGTGTAAAATATTTATTGTTCCCCTATTGATGGGAATTCAAGTTGTGACTAGTTTTTTACTACTAGAATCAATACTGCAATAAATACATTTAATGCATGTCTTAAAGTACATGTGTAAGTGTTTTTAGGGTATTTACCTGAAAGTAGAAATACAAAGCTAAAGGTATGTTCATCTGTTCATCGTCAACTTTATATTGCCAAATTTCTTTCCAATGAGGTTGAGCAAATTTCATACTCCCTTTTGCAGTGTACAATTACATCCTTGACTTGATATTGTTAAGAACTTTTTGAATTTCCCAAGTCTGGTGACTGTAAAATTATAGAGGGATGAGCAAAATGAGGTTTATAGTTATGAGTATGCAAAACACAGAGTTTATTCTTGTATTATTATTTATTAATTACTAGTGGCCTGGTGCACAAAATTCATGAATGGAGGGGGGGCGGTTCCCTCAGCCAAGCCTGCACCCTCTCCAATTGGGGACCCCTTGGGAGATGTCCGACTGTTGGTTTAGGCCCAATCCCTAAACCGGCAGTTGGACATTCCTCTCGCAATCTGAGACCACTGGCTCCTAACCACTCACCTGCCTGCCTGCCTGATCGCCCCTAACTGCCCTCCCCTGCCGGCCTAATCTCGCCCCCAACTGCTCTCCCCTACTGGCCTGATTTTTCCCCCAACTGCCTCTGCCTGCCTGATCTTGCCCCCAACTGCCCTCTCCTGCCAGCCTGATCTCGCTTCCAACTGCCCTCCCCTGCTGGCCTGATCTTGCCCCCAACTGCCCTCTCCTGCCAGCCTGATCTCGCTTCCAACTGCCCTCCCCTGCTGGCCTGATCTTGCCCCCAACTGCCCTCTCCTGCCAGCCTGATCTCGCTTCCAACTGCCCTCCCCTGCTGGCCTGATCTTGCCCCCAACTGCCCTCTCCTGCCAGCCTGATCTCGCTTCCAACTGCCCTCCCCTGCTGGCCTGATCTTGCCCCCAACTGCCCTCTCCTGCCAGCCTGATCTCGCTTCCAACTGCCCTCCCCTGCTGGCCTGATCTTGCCCCCAACTGCCCTCTCCTGCCAGCCTGATCTCGCTTCCAACTGCCCTCCCCTGCTGGCCTGATCTTGCCCCCAACTGCCCTCTCCTGCCAGCCTGATCTCGCTTCCAACTGCCCTCCCCTGCTGGCCTGATCTTGCCCCCAACTGCCCTCTCCTGCCAGCCTGATCTCGCTTCCAACTGCCCTCCCCTGCTGGCCTGATCTTGCCCCCAACTGCCCTCCCCTGTTAGCCTGGTTGCCCCCAACTGCCCGCCTCTGCCAGCCAATTTGGTTCTGATTGGTGGGTTTCTATGCCAGTCAGCATCAAAAGCTCCGCCTCCCAGGCAGCCATTGGCTCCTCACAGTTGACCCAGATTTGGTTCTTATTGGTCATTTTCTATGCCAGTCAGTGTCTCTGGGCCTATCAACGGGGCCTGATCAGGAAGGCAGGGCTGATTAGCAGCCCCAGTGTAGGCCTGGAGAGAAATGGAGGTGCGGCTGCTGGCCAGACTGGGAGAGAAAGAGAAAGGCAAGTGCTGATCAAAAGCTGCCACAGAAGCAATGCATTAGTCCCTGCTTCTCTCTTCAGGCCTCCCTCTGGCCCTGATTCCCAGCCCCCTCAGCAGTCAGTGCTGGAGCACCCACCTGCAGTGGAAGCAGTCAGCGCTCTATTGCTGTGGACTGAAGGACTGACTTCCAGTTGGTCGAGCATTTGTCATTAGGACCCAGGGTTTTTATATATTAGGATTGTATTATTTTCCACATGAACTGTAAATACTTTTGCCCACCCCTTTATCTCATGCGTTTTTTTTCTTTTTACAGCCTTATTGTTGTATAATTGGCATACATCAAGTTGTGCAAAAAAGTGCACAATTTGCTGTTTTGACATATCTATACTCCTATAAAACTATCACCACAGTCAAGATAATGAACATATCTGTCACCCCCCAAATTTTCTCATGTCTTTCCAGAATCCCTCCCTCCTGCTGCTCTCCTTATCTCAGTCTAATGTCAAGTGACCTTATACCTCTTCACATGTAGCATAAGAACCTTATACCAACATGCTTGCATGGCCTTCCTCCAGGCCTTTGTGTACTGTCCGTTCTCATGCATTGTACTTCTACATATGTTGTACTAGTATACCTCGGAATGCATTGTTATGACTTGAGTTTTAGATGGTCAGTTATCTTTTAAAATGATTAAAAAGAAGAAACAATTTTCTTGTATGAGGTGTGCCTCATACCTTTGTGTAGATTCAAATTTCCGTCTGGTATTGGTTCTCTTCTGCCAGGTCTTCCTTTAATACCTCCAGAAGTGCTGACTTCCTGGTGAGGCATTCTCAGCTTTTGAATATTTGGAAGTCTCTGTTTTACCATTGTTTTGATAAATATTTTTGCAGGCTACAGAATACTAAATTTTGTGTTTTTACCTTTAGTACTTTAATAATGTTGCTCTACTGTGTCCTGGCTTTCACTGTTTCTGGTGATTAAATCTGCTATAATTTTTCATCTTTGGTTTTCTGAAAATAATGGGTCTTTTTGCTATTATTGCTTTAAGATTTTATCTTTATTACCAGTTTTAAGCAAGTTGCTTTCTTCATTTTTTTGTGCTTGTGTTTGGAGTTAATTGGGCTTCTTGAAATGGTAGGATTATAAATTGTAACAAGTTTTTAAAAACTCACTCCTTATACTCAGCATGTATATTAGGTTACAGCTCACTGATGCTCTGTTTATTTATTTTTTCAGTCTTTTTCTGTGTTTTATTTTAGTTAGTTTCAATTGCTATATCTTTAAATTTACTAACTTTTTTTCTTTGTTAGTGACTAATCTGCCATTATCTCACTCCATGTAGTTTTCACCTCGGACATTACAGTTTTCATCTCTAGAAGTTCTATTTGGGTGCTTTTTAAAAATAATATCTGTCATGCCTCTACTTAATATGCTCCATGTTTCCTCAACATTCTTTATCACATGTATGTAGTTAAAATAACTATTTTAATGTCCTTACCTACTACTTCTATTATCTGTGTCATTTCTGGGTCTGTTTTAATTGGTTGATTTTTCTTCTCATTATAGGTCATATTTTTATGTTTCTTTGCATGCCTGGTAATTTTTTATTGGGTTCTAAAACATTGTGAGTTTTACTTTATTGAGTGCCAAATTTTTGTATTTTTTAACTATTTTTTAATTTGTTCTGGGACACAGTTAATTGGAAACAGTTTGATCTTCTCAAGACTTGCACAGGCTCAGAGTTGTCTTTTGTCTAGGGATAATTTTCCTCACTACTGCATTCTCCAACAAGATTCTAGGTGACGATGCCTATACTGATGGTCTGTGGACCATATTTTGGGCAGCCAGGCTGTATAAGTAGTCCATCATAAAACAAGACCAGTTCATCTGAGACCTGTGTGCTGAAGAGGCCACATGGAGGCATCCAGCTGATGGTGCCAGTGGAGCCCAACCTTTCCAGCTTCAGTGAAGCCATTCTGGACCCTTCAGACCAGCCCATCTGTCATCTAAATACCAACAAGTGACCTCAGTTGACAAAGAGCAGGAGATTGCCCGAGAAAGTTCTCTCTGAATTCACAATCCATGAAACTGTGAAATATAATAAAATGGTGGTTGTTTTAAGCCACTAAGTTTTTGAGCAACTAAGTTGTGTTGTGTAGCAAATAGTTAACCATAAGAGAATTTGATCTAATATGCACTGGCTGCATATTAAAATCAATTGGGGAGCTTTTAAAAAATATTGATTCCAAAACCCTACCCCCAGAGGTTCTGATTCACTTGATCTGAAGTGGAGCTCAGGTATTGATAGTTTTAAAAACCTCAAGATATGTTTTATAACATACTCCATGTAGAATTTAATGTGCTGCCAGAGTGCAAGGCAATTGTAATGGGTGATGAAGAACCATGGAAGAGGTTTAAGCAGGGAGCTGATGTGATCATGTCTGTGTGACACACAATTATTGTCAACTGTATGGAGGATAGACTTCAGGGGTTGAAGATTGGTCCTAGGGAAAATCAATTAGGAAGTTGTGGCAGAAATCCAGGTGAGAAATGATGGAGGCTTAAACTAAAATTGCGAAAGCTGGGCTGGAGAGGACAGGATGATTGAAAAAGTTTCAGAAGACAAACAGATAGTTCTAGGAGATTGGATATGGGAATGATGCAAAGGAAGGAGCCCAGCATATAATTTAAGAACTACATGGGTGCCTGGGTGAAAAATGGTGACATTCACAGTAACTGGAGGCATAAGAAGAGAGACAAGTGTAACAAGTGAAATGAGTTCATTTAAGGATATGTTCTTTGCATTACCTGGAATATCTAGGTGGAGTTGTCTGGCAGGTAGTTGGATATATAAATCTGAAGCTCATGGGAAAGGTGTTAACTATAGATATTGATCTGAGTGGTATCATCATTTATATAGTAATTGAAACCAAGAGAACGGATGTGATTGATCTCCTGGGGATGGCTGTGAGGAACACTGAGATTGTCTAACTCAGCCCCATTTCACCTTCTTTTTATAGTGTCTTCCTATTCAGCAAAGATGAAAAGGACTCAAATTACACTAGATTTGGATGCATATGTGAAGCATAAGCCATCATCTTTGAGTTCTTTCTGTTGGTAAGTAGAGTCAACTATTCATGATTGGTGAGGCAACTGCAGGGCCAGACTCAGATGGCCAGAGGATGGCTTCTTGGCTCCTGTGCCAACCTCCATCCCTGTATACCCACACCTATTTTTCCTATGGCCTCACAGACGGTTAGATTCCTCCATCTTCTTGCTACAACTCTGTACCCATATCCTTAAAGTTAAATTTAAAATTTTTTTGCTTATGTCAACTGTTCTTAACACATTAAAATAATCTAAACCACTTGAGAAATGAATGCAAAGGTCTCAGGCATAGGTATTCTAATCTAACAGGTCTAGGGTGGGGTTCAGGAATCACTGTGTGTTTGAAAACATTCCAGATGATTCTAATATACAGCCAGTCTTAAACTAGTACTGATTTGCTAATATGTGGTTAATCTTGGTTATTTTTGTGTAAATCATAAAAACTTGTTTGCTGCATCTTGGTGCATGGATCATGAAGTGTGGTGGTTATCTGGTTTACAGAGAAGACAGTGAAGTAGTTATTTATCTTGGTTTATAATCTGATTGAAGTAAAATTTAGGCCAACCAAAGCTTCCTGAATTCCATGGCTGTGTTATTCACATTTATATACCTATGAGCAACTGTCTTGCACCAAAGAGGCATAATAAATAATTCTAGAATGAATATTGTTGACCTAAGTATTCGGTAGATTGGCTTCTATAAGTATTAAGTCACCAGAAGGCATTTTAATCTATTTATTTGTAAAATATTCATTGACAAGCTAGATTTGTATTTGATCTAGACTTATGGTATGAACATAGCACATGAATGAGATGAACTAGGAGTTGAATCTTTTTTATGCCAATAGCATCTAATCAGGCTAAAGTCTTTCAAGTCAGTATTCTGATTAAATGCCCCAATTACCAGTTAATTGCTAGAGAGTAGATGCAACTGACTCATTTATCTTACAAATTCCAACGTGGAAGCCTCAAATGCACAAGAATAACTCTAGCTCTACAGTTAGTTAAATGCAAGGCTAAACCTTACCAATGTCACTGTAATATATGCCCTCAGGCATCACAACCTTAGCACATAGCACCAAAGAGATTTAACATTAATAGGGTGTTTAGAAAGAGCGCAATCACAGCAGAGAGCTAAAATCCAATAGTGCAAACCACATGGATCCACATTTTCCAAGATAAATAACTTGCATGACTCCTTAATTAAAGCCATTAATGATAATTAACCTCATGGGGAAAATGACTCATTCAACTGGTAAAAATATACTTGATTTCTTTTTGGTTTATTGTCTTCTTTTAAAGGTTAGATGGACTATTTTTCCTTGTATACATGTGTACTCACCTGATGAGAAAGAAGACAGAAAGCTGTAGATGGCGCTTCTACTGAGTTTTTTGAAAAGTTCAGAGTAAAAATCTGATGTTGTATCCTGATCTCTTCCAAACCAACCTGCTACTTTTCCTGAGGAGACACAGAGAGCACACCAGTTCTGTTGACTTAAACATTACATTGGATGGCCAGTGATAAATAATACAAGGTTTACTCACTTTATTGGCTTGCTCAGAAAAAAAAAAATCAATCTGGGGACTCAAATTTATTGTTCACCGAAATACATGGATCAATTAATATGCATTGTTTACTCTTAGGTTTTAATCAGATTTGAAACAAATGCCCAGTATTATGACACCTCCAGGGAGCAAGATGTGCCCAACTCCCCAATACAAAGGCAGAATCCTTCCATTTTCTTATTTTCAGTGGAGATCTGATGGCAAGAAAGACTACCCATGAATTTCATTGTTCACATAATTGCCAGATTGACACCTCTCCTCTTTTCTTACCCAGGAAGAATCAAGGTAAATTCACTAGGCCAGGGATGGATGAGCTGTTCTTTTGGCCTTAAGGGGAAAAAAATCACAAGGGCTTGGGAACCTGTTTGATTAGAACAGCATAAATCTTGATAATGGCTGTCCATGAATATTCTATTTAAAACAGATTAGGTGACTCTTTTCTTCCAAGAGCCTGCCTGTCACTCCTTATCTAGCATCTCCAACTTCTACATAAGAACCCTGGGTAATAAAGACACAGGTAAGTTGTTCAGTATTGAAATTTGGGTCCACTAGTAGGGTCTATGTCACCTCCTTTATTAACCAGGACTTTGAAATCAAGTCATATGAATTGTTGTCTCTTTTGTGGGTTGTAGCAGTTACTACAATGTGGCACCCAGATCCCAGTTTCAGGATCTGGATACGCATTCCCTCAGTTTTCTGGAGTGTTGGCTGATGAAGGGTCACAGTTAAGTTACCCTCTAGGAATTGTCAATGGGAACTACATTGTTAATGTAATGCTCCTCCTTTGCCAGGTGTGTATGTATGTGTGCATATGTGTGTATGTGTGTGTGTGTGTGTGTGTGTTGGTAGTGGTGGTCATACAAAATCTAGACCCTTGCCTAAATTTGGGGTAACTCTGAAGAGCCAGAACTCCCTCTAGGATCAAAAGAGATCTCTGTGGCAGCTTCATCATAGTTCTTTCCTTCTGCCCAGTTCAGCTCCCCTTCCTTCTTTCCAGGTTTTGTTCCCCAGAGCATCCCCCCCCCAAATCTCCTGCAAACGAATCTCTATCTCAAATGGTTTCCAAGGGAAAATCAATCTAAGCTACATCTATACAATCCTTTGAAAAATTGGGTATAACTCAATCTTTGTAGCATTCTAGGTTATTTGTATTTGGTAGACTCAGATAAATAATCACAAAGTTGGAAAACCTCATTGATTTGGGCTAAGTTAGTGTTTGTCGTCCTTTAGACATTGCTTAAATGGGCTCATTTTAAGTAATATGGCGACTTCTTTGGTTAAATGTAGAACCATACTCTTATTTATTTGGTTTGTAAAATGTTATCCATATATCTAGTATTCAAGACTTAAAGCAGATTATGTCTGTCAGGGCTTGACAGACCAAGTAGTTTACAACACTCAGACACTTTAGAAGCACTCTTTGCAAAAATTGACATGCTAACTGTAGATTATTTTCCTCTTTAAAGCAGACCACCAAAAGGCCTTGTTTAGAAAAACACTTTATCAATTTAGTTCCAATTATTGTGTATGTTCGATCAGTGATTTCTTTTAAACATTCATTTTTATTAGTATATGTTTCTTTTTCTTTCATTTACCCCAAGTCCTCATCATTTACTACTGTGATTAGGTATGTCTAAATTAACACTAAAATATCATAAGTCAAATCTGCATATATTAAGGCCCTGGCTGGGTAGCTCAGTGGATTAGTGTGTCATCCCAATACTCCAAGGTAGTGGGTTTGATCTCCAATAAGGGCACATACAAGAATCAACCAATGAATGCATAGATAAGTAGAACAACAAATCAATGTTTTTCTCTCTCTCTAAAAATCAATTAAAAAAACAATTCAGCATGTATTAATAGCTACGGCAAATTGAATACCTACTCTGTCCCCAGTGCTTTGTGTGCCATTATTATCACTATTTTCCTAATGAGAAAATCTACCCAGAGGCATAAACCTAGGAAGCAGCATAGCTAAATTTTGGACCCAAACAATTTGGTTCATAATCTGTGCTCTTGGTCACTCCACACCACTACTTCCTTGAGAACTAGAAATCAAAGCTTACAAAAGGAAAGAAAGGGTTAAAATATTTGAGGAATTTATAGAAAAGAAAGATTACTCTTATTTAGAAAACTCAGGGAAGGCTTCATAGATGGGGTGGTGGTTGAATCAGGTCCTAACATATAAATAGCACGTAGAGATTATAGTGAATTTCTTTCACCTTTAAACAAAAAAGCCCTACGAAAAAACACCTCACTTACTAGCAGTTTAAAGAGAAAATGAGTAGGAAAAAGAGCCACCTAGCTGACTGCTTCTCTCCATCTATTAATAAAAATAAATCATGTGTGCCTGGCAATGTAAGGAATATAAAGACTTCTGATGTATGGTCAGTGTCTAAAAAAACATACAATCTAGTTGGGTAGATGAGACATTGAACTTGAATGGGTAACAAGTCATAACTATAAAGCTCTATATGGTAAATGCCAAATGAGCGTATAGTTAGGTGAGTAGATAAGAAAGAACTGTTCAATGTCTGTAATCCTGCCCCCGCCCCATCCTCAGGATACGTTTCTGGAAGGCTCATTGAAAGACAATTACATGGGATTTGTCAGAGGGGGGAGAGTTTACTAGAAAGTATTTGGACATGTAGAGGTGGAAATGAGATAGGGATCCAGGATGCAAAAAAAACCTGAGACTAGATTGGGATTGAGTTTTTCAGGGCCCAGGGTTTTCAAGATTTAACCTTTATGGCTTCCTGCTGGATGGGCATACCCATGAGGAAATGGCAGAATGATGTTAAGGGAGGGCCATGTCCTATGCTCTAGAGCCCCACCTTTTCAGAGACCCCCATGCCCCAGGTGGCAGAATTGACTGCTATAAAAGATTGTGTGGGTTTGGTTAAGAAGCATCTCAGAAACACCCAGGAGACAAAAGGCACTATGCTAGATTATGTAAGACCCCTGGTGCCTTTGAGTGAAGGGATGGGGCAGTGAATTCCAATAAGCACTGAGAATGATTTTTTTTTGCGGCGGGGAGGGAGGGTCACTCTGGCCAGTGGGACTCCAAGTAATTTAATTTAATATAAAAAATACAGTGATGGCATCCTGGTACTGGAATGAATTTATTACTTGGTCCCTTTCCCCCCTGTCAAACCAGTATTGTAGTTGAGCAAAATTCATACCAGTTATGGGCGATATAAGCATGAAATTTTATGGGGTTACATCAAAATCATCACTGCCTGGGCATGCCAAGAAATTTCATAGGGGATAAAATGAGATTTAATAGAATATTGAAGATTGAATAAAATTGAGAAGGGTGAAGGAGGGAGTGGGCAGCATACCAAAGGTATGTGGAAAGACGTGAAGATGGGATGCACCTTTCCTAGCAGACAGAATACTTTAGATCAGTAGTTCTCAGCCTTCCTAATGCCACAACCCTTTAATACGCCGGGTACTCCTATGTGGGCGTATCTGCATGTGGGCGGACCCGCCTGGAGACGGATAGAGGAGCGGTGTCTCCGCTCCTAAGACCATCAAAAATATGTGTTTTCCGATGGTCTTAGGCGACCCCTGTGAAAGGGTCGTTCGACCCCCAAAGGGGTCGCGACCCACAGGTTGAGAACCGCTGCTTAAGATGCTCCTCAAGACGCAATAAAGGCACAACATTAATAACCATATCTTTGAGATGGCGCTGAAGCACTAAGCAAGATCTGTCCACATCTGTTCCTAAAGGGTCTCCAACACCTCTCAACACATACGCTGGGGCTGCAGGTTTCATTTGTCATCATGCATCACCCCTCAGCCCCCTGAGATGTCTCCTCAGCTGCCAGTGATGGGAGCAGCTGCGCCTCCTCCATTTCCACATTGGACTTGGCCAGATTCTGCAGGAGGAATCCGGGTGAACCCAGTACCTCCACATTTCCTCTGGCCCTCTCAGAGTCCACGGCGGTCAAAACCAGAAAATGCGCACGTGTCTGAAATGAATTGTGCGTCCATCCTTTAATAACGGCTTTGGACAGCAGTCCTCACGCATGTATATTTTCTTGCTACTCAAACAACTTTTCCTTCTCACCAGTTAGTGAAAAATGCTGAAACTGCTCTTTTCCAAGCTATCCATTGTTTCCATGAGCAAGTTGTTCACCTGTATCAGTTTGGTACAGGACTTGAAAATCCCAAGTGTTTCTATGTGAAGTATTTTTTATTTGATAAAAGACAAAGAACAATGGACCGATATGCTATATAAATGGTATTTTAAATACACCATTTAATCTAGTGTTTAGCTATAGGAATTGGTGACTATTTAGATAAAGCCTGGAATTTAATTTTATCTGTTCATGTGCCATCAGGAGAAAATATATGCAGACACATAACACCCTTTACTTTTTTTCTAAGTTTCCAAACTTTGCTAATATCCACTCTTCGTCTCCGTCTTCCTCCCCTTCACTCCCCCTCCCTCTGTCTGATTGCATGGCTGGAATCTGTTCCATATTTTCAGGAGAACAGAAAGCAGTATCTAGCTCAGCTGTGGGCAAACTACGGCCCGCGGGCCGGATCCGGCCCATTTGAAATGAATAAAACTAAAAAAAAAAAAAAAGACCGTACCCTTTTATGTAATGATGTTTACTTTGAATTTATATTAGTTCACACAAACACTCCCTCCATGCTTTTGTTCCGGCCCTCCGGTCCAGTTTAAGAACCCATTGTGGCCCTCGAGTCAAAAAGTTTGCCCACCCCTGATCTAGCTCCTTAGAGCATTTTTCTGGGCACTTCAATAACAATGACTTTACTCCTTTGTCCTACATTTTGTTCCTATTTTGTCATTTTGTTCTTTGTTTCTAATAACAATTGACATTATTTTCTGTGCAATTCATTTTCTGTATTACAGAGCTACCAGTCCTTGACTTTTCTGAGTATAAAAACTCTTTCACTCTGATAAATTATAGATGGTAAATCTATATTTTGGGATATATATACCCAAGATGGTAAATAAACAATGAACAGGTAGGACATAAATTAGTGTCTTAAGACATATTGCTCCTGACAGATGCTAAGTTTAAAGCTACAAACTTCAGAATGGGGGCAGAATATCCCTGAGACAGATGAAATGTTCCTTAAAAAAAAAGTGCATTGGGAATGATTTAGAAAGAGTTAGAGAGTGATTTTTATAGGCTTCTTGAAACATCAGCAACAGAGAGAATGATAATCTAGCAAGTTTCCTCTCTTTGAGGGAGATGTCAAATGTCCACAAATGACATGAACAGAAAATTCCAACCTGAATCCAATAGTAACTGAGTATTACAATTACTACCATTTATGTTCCTCCAAAAACTCCAATGTGGGGGCACACCCATATCTATACAATCAGGATGAGCTCTATAGCCCGATTCTAGTCCTCAGAACAGTCAGGGACCACCACAAATTAATATTTATTTTTATTTGATTTCAGAGACAAAGGGAGAGGGGGAGAGAGATAGAAACATCAATGATGAGAGAGAATCGATTGGTTGCCTCTTGCATGCCCCCTGCTGGGGATCAAGCCTGCAACCCAGGCATGTGCCCTTGACCGGGAATCGAACCTGGGCCAACGCTTTATCAACTGAGCCAAACCAGCTAGGGCCAAATTAATATTTATATCAAATAAACTCGAAGGGGTTTATTCAGAGTACTAGAGTCCCGGACAATAGAGTATTCTCCCAAATAACTGAGACAGCAGATATCAAACTACTAACTTTTTCACTGCTCACTCTGGACAGAGAGCCAGCTGGAGCATGAGACTGACTTGGAAGTTCTTACTCCTTCCCTTGAATGGAGCCCAAGGAAAGCCGAAACAGGTCGCCCCACCACAGGGAGTGTGCAGCCTGAGGAAGCAGCTGGAGGAAAGAGGCTGAGTTGGAGAGCTTGACAGTCCCAGAGAGAGCAAGCCACACACCTTTGCCCGTCCCAGTGTCAGTGATGTGATGAGCCGCACCTTACAGGAGGGGAGGGAGGAGCAGGAGTCCTCTGGTCTGGAGAGTGGAGCAGAAGTCCCTCTCTTTTTGGGACTCAAATTCCCCCAAAGGAGCCCCCAAAAACTATTGGGGATGGTTTCTTTCTGTATTGGTTTCCTAGGACTACTATAACCAAGCCCCACAGACTGGGTGGCTTATGCAACAGAAACTGATCCTCTCACCCTTCTGGAGGCCAGAAGTCCCAAATCAAGGTGTTGGCAGGGGGCCGTGAGGGAAGGAGCTGTTCCAGGCCTTTCTCTTTGTGATGTAGATGACCATTTCTCTCTGTGTCTCTTCACCTGTTCTCCCTCTACCCATGTCTCTGTGTCCAAATTTCCCCTTTGTGTAAGGACACCAGTCGTACTGGGTTAAGGCCCACCCCATGACCTCATTTTAACTCGATCACCTCTGTAAAGACCCTCTTTCCCAATAAGGGCACATCGGGTATGGTTTCTCTTTTGAATCAAGTGTTCCAGAGAAAGCCAGCTTAATACACATGGCGGTTTGTCATCTTGCACAGCACTAGCCAGATGGCAAGATGCCTTCCTCGAAGGTCTATGTGCCTTTTTGGAAAGCACGGCTCATGCGGGAGAGCCCTGCCACACCCCTCCAATTGCTGCTAATTTGGAACAAAACTTCTGGGAAAGGTCTACCTGGCTCCCTGGACGCTTTTGGTCCCTACACCTCAGAGTCTGTCAGGAACGTGCATAACGAACTCGTCTGCACATGTTCCCCATCAGAAGTGTTCAGTGATCCAGAGCTTTCGTCTCCAAATATTTACCAAGTTCTATTTATCAGAATGAGAGAGAATGTTTCTGGTCCACAACGTCAGGCATATGGTAGCAGCGTGAACTAGAAGATAAATCGTGCTGGGCGATTCCAACTGGATTTAATGCCAGCAATCATTATTTTTAATCAGATGGAAAGTTCCCTCAGTGATACCAGGCCACCTAACACTGGAAAATAATTTTGTCAGTCCACATTGTCTGATGCTGTTTTTATAAATAATCTCCTAGGGCCTTTTGAAGTCTACCTTTTTATCTTTTTTTATAGTCTTTCTCATTCTTTTTTTTCTATGGGAATGTCCTATCCCGTCTCTAAATCCTGGCTGTTGATTATAGGATGCCTTTATAAAATGGCATAAAGCATTTGGTGCTTAGCAAACCCTCCAACAACTACATAGAATTTTAATAAATTTCTTGAATCTCTCTGTACTTCTTGCTTCCCCACCTTCCCAAAACAAGAGTGCAACAAAATATAACTAATAATCCAGAACAGCCGGGATCAGGTGATATATAATTGGGGTTTGGTGTGGGCTGGTGGTGTGAGGTTAGATATGTTATTGGGGCAATCAGACCTCAAATGGGTACCTCACTGCAAGGGCTGTGTGGGCCCACACACCACCCACCCACCCACACCTCATGAAAGCATCTGGCATTTCCTAGCCAGCTATGCTCTGGAATTTTTTAAATAACTGGTAATTTTTAAAATAACTGGCAATTTGACTGCATTCACTTGTAGGTGTAAAACACATGAGGAGGGATACAGCTAAATATCCTATTTTCAAGCAATACAAAAAGGAGCTTCATATATACGAAAATTTTATATCAAAAGAAAAAAGGGGGAAAGCCATTTCTCTGACATAAAACCCACCATCTATCAAGGCCAATGAATCCCCTGCCATTGTGGGAATTTTCATTCCGGGATCGTTTACTGCTGGGAGGTAATACTGAGAACCCACGTGCCGCACCAGGAGAGGTAGGCCAAGATCAGGACCCCCTGTTTCCTGCTCTCCCCAAGTTGCTGAATTTGCTGACTGCCAGGCCACTCTATCCTGTGAGCCTAGGACTTGGCCAAACCCCCAATTCTACAGTAAACAGCAGAGTTTTTGCTAACAAACAAAAGTTAACTTCCTACAGGTAAGAGGAGGCTTCTTGAGAACAATCCCCTTAAGCAGCAGCAGTGAGGCCCTTTGACTGTCCCCAACCTGGCAGTCAAGTCTCAGCAAATCCTGCTTCTGGATCCCTTTGTACACTCATCTCCCTGGTGGCTTCTCGTTTTGGCTCCTCCTGCTCCAAACTGTAGGCCAGCCTGTTGGCATCTAAACTCTCCAGGCCACTGAGAAACTGGGTTATTCCTACTGCTTCCCTTGGGGTAGACTGAACTGGGCCCCAGGCTGCCGCTGCTACTCCCAGGTCTGCTGCTATCAGTAGACCTCCACCAGGGCAGCATGCCACTGGGAAGTCACCAGCCAGTCCAAGGCACATTGCCACAGGGAAGTCCGTGCAGGCCCATTTGAAGAAAGATCTTTGACATTCAGGTGCGCTCTTACCGATAACTGACCTTCTTGTGATCTTGCCTCCAGACGAATAATCCATTTCACAGTCTGCTTTTGCCACTGTAAGAAAAAAGGCCTTATCACTTTTCTATTTACAGCTTTACTATGTCGCTCCAGGGCTATAAAAACCTTGGGATCACCAAGCTAAGGAAAGTTAGAGACATTTGTGCAGGTACTGGAAAAGTAAGTGATTCTGGCCACTGCTTGAACCTGCTGAGAGAGGAGGATGAGGTGTCTTATTACTTGTTATGAAAACTTTCAACCAGTTCTCCTTTTAACCAATCCTCAGATTTCTGAACTTCTTTGTATTTGGGGGTACAAATCAGTTTGGGTATTATTTATTATAAGTTCTCCTTTTCTGGATTAGATGTAAACTCCCAGAGGCCAAATTTCTTACAATTTCTTCATTTACTTTTCAACTTCTGAACTTTTGTATCTTTTTCTCCTATCTATAACTTTGTATGTCCTTTTAATCATTTTACTGCCATTTTAGTGAAATCTAACACAAAACATCAGTAAATGCATTTTTAACTGCAAGTCAAAGTTATTATCTCTTCAGAAAATTACTCCTTATCATTCTTTCTCTTTTCTTTTTCTAGAACTTCTATTAAATATCTGTTGGATAATTTTAGTTTATACCATATCCTTTAACTGTTCATTCACAATTTTAAATTCTCTCTTTCTGTGCTGTGTTCTGGATGAATTACCAATTCATTTATTGTCTTGCCATTCATTCCAATCTAGAGTAAACTGCATCTGTTAAAATGTTATTTCCATGACTTTTATTTTAATTTTGAAAATCTCTCATTATTTCTTTTTCTGTTCTTGTTCAATTTATCCTTGGTTTTGTTTCATGGCTTAAAGTCTCTGGTCAAACTTTCATATAAAATTTATGCCCTCTAGAATAAATCTATGTTAAAGATTTTGAAAGTGGCTATCTTTGTCAGCATTCAATTGTTTCATATATTTTGAAATTTGGCTTTGCAGGTCAATTTTCAGCGACTGCCTTTCTTTCTCCTTCTGTGCTCAGTTTTCCGTGTGCAGTAGTTCTGTAGATATCATTACTCAGCTCCCAGATCTGGTCATCTACTAGCAATTCAGTTTTTCTGCCCTGATGTGATAATGGTGATAAGCTTAGTTTGGTTCCAGGTTGGGAGACTGCCTCTGGGTCTTCCTATCTTCCTAGACCTGTAGCTTATCAAGAGCCATTGCTCCAAGCAGCAGTCAAAAGTAGCTTTTTTTCATACTCCTTTCAGGGTCAGGGTCAGGTAGCCTGGCTAATTTGAAGATCTTGTAGTGAGCACTCTGAGTCCTCACTACTTCACAAGAGCCAAATTCCTATATGCCACTGTCTGAGTCTAAGGGTCCATATTGTCCAGTGGTTTCAGCCCCTTTCATTAGGTTGTGATGATTTTCCAAATCTGGTCTTAAGCTATATTTATCTTATTTTTTATCCTGGCTATATCATTTTGGCTCTCTCTTTTTTCATTACTAGATTGTACAATATGAAATTGCCAGTTTGTTGGCAAAAGTGTCAAATATTGACAGTTTTATATAGTTCATCTTAATCAACCAATTTTTGCTACATTTCACACATGGTACATCAAAGTATAAACTTATTGTGACATCTTGACAGGTTTTTATTAAAGCTTTGATCCTTCTCTCTTTCAGCACTCACTCAGTCAGTCAAACATTCACATACCAAAACCCACACGTTTCCAGGAAGAGATTCCCCCAGCCCACCCCCAATGAAGTGTCTTTTAGATTTTGGAAGGCTACAGACAGGTAGGAAGGTGGTGGTGCAAGGTTGATAAACAATGAGTGGTTGAAAAAGAACCCTAAGTCTAATTCTTCCAAATAGCATTTGTCCTTTTTCTGCCATCATCCAACTATTTAAACCAAATGAAATAATTCATTGAGTCTAAGAGCTATGATTGTTTGGTTTTCAGTTGGCAGAGAGGGAAGAGCTAGAAAATGTGCATAGTAAGAGAGGAAATACATATCCATATTTCATTTTTATCATTAAAATCTTGACTTACACCTGTTATCAGCAAACATGAATAGCCTAGCTTATGCAATGAATAAAAACCCATGGGTGATGGAAATGCCTCGTTTGTGTGTGTGTGTCTTGGAGGCTAGATTTTTTTATGAAAGACAAGGCAGAGAAAGCTGGAACACATTTTTCAAAGAAGAGTCCAAGTATCCATCATCATGAACAATTCAATAGCTTCCTTTCAGATTATTGAGTTTAAGAAGCACTGATATCTTTCAACCTTGAAAGATTCAGGACCCCTGAATTCCTGCCCCACTCTGTCACACTCCCCCTCCCTCAAATATCTACTCTCTCCCTTTTCTTAGTAATAGAATCCCTGATATTCAAGTAGGCATATTGCTTCCCAATTAAATTGAAAGACTTGTCACCAGGCCATAAAACTAGTGAAGAGAGACCCTGTGACCACATTTAGGCCATAGATTTCCATGTGACTTTTGGGCAGTTTCCTTAAAGGGATGGGTATGTTCTTTGTCCCTACATCCATGTAGCTGCTTAGAGCAAGGATATGATCACTGGAGGTCAAGAAGCCGTCTCAGAGCACCAGGGAGGACACAGTGAAGAGCTGGGAGTGGGCTGGGTCTCTGCTGACTTAGTGGAGCCCCAGAGCAGCTCTGCTCTGATTGCTTTCAGACTTTTTTCATGAGATAGACATAAGCTCCTGTACTGTTCAAGCCTCTGTTGCTTTTGATTTGTCTGTGCTATGTAACCAATTTATAGTGCCTGCAAATTATTCCATTGCTAAAATAAATTATGTATCATGACACGTTCATTTTAGTGATAAGGCTCAGCACCTCGTATTTTCATGACAGAGTAGAAGGGCAGAGAGATTTGTCATTCGATTTGTTCCACTCTAGTTCCAAATGCTTGTGAAACAGTTGGGTTTCCCTCAAGCTGACTTGATCATGCAGTGATTTCCAGTGACTTTCCCCAGCAGGTTTGAAAACTGGTTTTCACGTCATAACCACCTAGGCCTCCACAGTAAAATAAACCATTTTATTTTTAAATGTCGAACTCCCAATAAAAGAAAACAAATACTTTTAAAAGCTAGACTCATTTGTCGCTGTGAAATTGCCTTATGTGTAACTTAACCTCAAGTGTTTTTGCATGCTCTCCGTTTATTGACTATAGTGACACCCACCATTGATGCCCTCATAATTTTCTCTGCATCCAGGCTAAATCCTCATCATCCTGAAGATAAAGCAGATACTTGTCAAACATGTTTTGATTTAAAATGGGAGAGAAATTTAATTTAAGCTACCTTCATAAAAGCCTCACTTACTTGTTTGTGCCACTGAATAGTCCATGGCACGTAGATCTGCTTGGCTTCAGGCTCTGCTGGGTCAGTGGTGGCATCAGAAATCTGTTTCATTACATGCTAAGGCCTTGCTTTCCTCTGTTGTAGCAGGAGTTGTCTGGATGGTGAACAAAAGCGTTCTCAGAAATGAAAGGTTTGCACAGTCTTTAACGTCAGCATTACTACCCCCCAAATGGGCTGCCTTTTATTTATCCAGCTTAAGACATGCTCACCCCTGAACTGATTCCATGTGTGGGGGAGTGGGATGTTCTGATTAGCAAGGCCTGGTCCACAAGCCACCCTTGTTCCGCATGAGCAGAACATGAGAAGAGAATGAAATAAACGGAGATTTTATCACCAGAAAAGAGCATACTTAGCAAGAAAAGACAACAGGCACCTACTACCGGACAATTTAAGAATTTTAAAAATAGGAAGGACAAATAATGTGTCACTTTTAACATCTTTGCATCCTTTCCAGGTCTCATCCTTTTCATCTTACTATTTTTTACAGCTAATTATATTTGACCACTAATTAAGTTGTAGTATAGCTAACACTGTCATTTGATTTTTATATCTCAGGAGTTGCAGCTCCATTCATGCTGGGATCTCAGTGTGACCCAGGCAGAGACAGGAGGCCAGGGCATGGTAGAAACAAGGGTGGACCATAAAGGATTGTGTGCCAGTCATCCAAATGATAAATGGTGCTCTCAGTCTTGACCAAGTGGCGTCAATAGCCAAGCTCTCCATGATGTGGTAAGTGTCATAAGGTAGCGGACAGTATGCCAGTCCAGGGGTAACATTGCCGAAGTCCCAGTGTGGGACAGGGCTCCCCTCAGCAATGGTGAGTTCTGACAGATCAGTGTTCTTCCCTCAAGAAGAAGTTCTGGCAAAAGTGAGGTGAAGTCTCCAAACCGCAGAAAAGTGGTTTCATATTTAAAGAAAAATGTCACACTCAGCAGGGAACCTTGAGTATAAATGAAAAACAAAGGCAATGATAACGCAATCATGAAGATGGGGGTGATGGCTTTGATCTTGGACATGCAGTTGCCAGATGAATCCTAGATTACAATGCTGACTTGGATCACAATGGTGGCAAAACTTGGAGCCGAGTTTTCAGGTTAGAGATAAATCAGCTGAGAGAGCCTTACAATGAAAAGGAAAAGATAAAATTGAATCGAGCCTCAGCTAGTTTGTAAACTTACACTTATTTTTGTATCTTGAAGAACCTTCTGCAATACTGGGCATTGCACTGAGTCCAGACTTATTGAATTAAAGGAGGAATGACATCAACACACACTCATCATCCCACTGTGACCATACATAAAACTAGGGGTGACAAGTGTAGCCACAGATGGGAAGAATGCTGGCTAGGCCATCTGGCCATGTGAACTCAGTCTGCTTGCGGTGGTGTTCTAACCAAAAGAGCCAACTGGCTTCTAGCCCACACCTCCAGGATCCACCAAAACTCTTGTTAATATCAGTCTGCCCTTCTAGTTCCCGGGAAAGGATGTGAGTTCCTAGGTCTACACTTAGTGAAACTTGGAGTAATTAAAGAGACCATGCTGAGAGCTATTGAAAGTAGAAACACGGGGGTTTCACTCCCAGAACAATGACATCGCCAGGCCCAGTCCTATCTAGGAAGGGAACTTTGTCCTTTAGCATTTGTTTAGTGGGGTGCCCTGATGCAATACTTTAAGACATTCTCATCCAGTGTATCTTTCTGGTTCCAGTATAGGCAGAACCCGCTTGCCCCTTATTTCTCTCTCAAATGGCATATAAACTTGGGTTACAGAAGGAAAGACTTAGTAGTTTCTAGGGCCACTGGTCATAGGAAATTATTAGTTTTTGGAACTTCTTGGGAATCAGACAAAGTAGGTATTGCCAGATTATCTTGGCCATCATTGGCTTGACAGATGTCACATCCAGGTTGTCCTCATGCCCAAGTGATTAGTATGAGTCAGGCCAGAACTCCAAGCTGTCGTCCAAGGGCACACACAGCCAGAGTGGGCAGCAGGCACGTGGCATAGTCGAATCTGAACTACACTCAGGCCAAGTGAGGCAGCTAGCCTGAGAGGTAATCAAAGTTAAACAAGGCAAGGTTCCCTGTGAGGGCAGACACTGTGTTCCTGGTACCAGAGAACATTTAGGTGGGAGAGAAAGGGGAGGAAAAGGCAATGCATTAAACAACTCCCTGCACCCATGAGTGCCCTTGACCTTAAGGAAAGCGTGGTTAGAGTGCATCATGAAGTTCTATTGTCACAGTCTGTGGCCTTGATTTGTCACTAGCTCCTTCGGTCTCAGAGCTCTATTTGTGAAAGGGGATTATGTGGAGCTTAGTTTCTATGAAGTCATCTTCAAACACATCCTCCTTACACACCTAGGAGCTATAAGGCTTAGTCTCATAGGAAGCTCAGGTCTCTTATCTGAATTAAGGTTGAGGAGTGGGGACAGGGGACACATTTGGGGAAGGTCATGTTCGGGGGGAGAAGCCTTACTTGTCCTCCTGACCATGTATCCACCGGACCTCTGTTTCCTGAGGCAGGGAGGTGATGGGGGGCGGGTAGCAGACTGCTGTGTTCTGGTGAGGTTTGCAGTTGGTGGTCTGGGCGAGGGTTCTTGCCAGTAGTCCAGTTGGCCTTGGCATTTGCATGCGAGGTCCTTGGGCCTCTGCCTGGTGCCCCAGCACTTGGAAGAAGGTGGCAGCTCTGGACAGACATTCTCTCCCCGCCCACATAAATCCTCAGAGGGTTTCCCTCTGTGGGTTTATAAAAGCCCATTATCTAATTCATGACTCAGAGAACTGAGCTGCTCGCTGGCAAGAGGCTTTTAAAGTCACATTTTGAATAATTTCTCAGCAATTCATTACATAGAAAAACAGGCCCTTTTTGTTCTAAGACTTTGCCTAGGAACGCGACTCCTCTCTGCCAAATTCATTAATAAAACCTGTGGATAGATAGAGGCTGAGCATCCCTGGCCCGTTTCTTAACTGTACAAAAACGTGCTGATAGTTGAAATGTACATTTTTACCTCTGGCTGCAAAGGATTCATGGGTCTCTGCTTGCAGGAGCAGCAATGTCACTTTCAAATGCCCAGGATAACTCCTGACCAAGTGCCCATTGTGAGACGAGGCTTAGCATGTGGCAACTAAGAGAGGGCCACATGTCACCTTTCCGATTGGCAGCAGAAGGGAGAGCTGGTAATAAATATGGTCACAGCTTGAGGGCAAAACAGTTCCCCCTCATTGGCAGGACAGTGGCCCAGTGCTCAAGAGGAGCTGCGACAGGCCAGACTGTGCAGGCTCCTCATCACACTAATTACCGTGGCTGTGAGAAGTTTGAGGCTTGCTCCCCAGGGCTGGCCTGTACAGAGCACTGGGCCGTCAGCTCTACACTGAGGAAGAGGCAGCGTGGCCAGGAGCCCCCAGACCAAGTGGCTGGTGAGACGGGGAGAGGCCAAGAAGCCCTCTCAGGGAACGGTGCTGCTTGATACAGGCTGGGTACCCTTACTTATCAAAGTATATTTTTAATTTACATCACATATAGCATTAAATATTATGTTTATACTATATACTCATATATTACAATATTTAATATGTTTAAGTAAAACATGTGTTAAGACATATATACCTCTTTAAATTTTTTTATTGTGGTCAAATACACATGACATAAACTTTACCATCTGAGCCATTTGTAAGTGTACAGTGGTGTTATTCGCATCGCTGTGTAACTATCACCACCATCCAGCTCTAGAACTCTTTCCATCTTGTGAAACTGAAACTCTACCCAGTAAACATTAAACAGTAACTCCCCACTCCCTCCTTCCCCAAGCCTCTGACAACTACCATTTTACTTTCTGTCTTTATGATGCTGACTACTCTAATTAACACAGGTAAGTGGCATCACACAGTGTTTTGTCTTTTTGTGACTGGCTTGTTTCACTTAGCATAATGTCCCCAAAGTTCAGCTGCGCTGTGGATGTGTCAGAATGTCCTTCCTTTTTAAAAATGAATAATATTCCATTGTATGTATATACCACATTTTGTTTATCCAGTCACCTATCCATAAATACTCGGGTTGCTTATGCTGCTATAAACATGGGTTTATGTCTTATTTAGCTTGGGCTACCATAACAAGATACCATAGACTGAGTGAGTTAAACAACATAAATTTATTTTCTCATAGTTCTGGATCCTGGAAGTCCAAGATCAGGTTGCTAGCTTGGTCAGATTCTTGTCCTTTTCCCTGTGTCCTCACATGGGGGGGGGGGAGA
>NW_005370635.1:563903-572231 GCF_000412655.1 Myotis brandtii
CCCTCTAGAATAAATCTATGTTAAAGATTTTGAAAGTGGCTATCTTTGTCAGCATTCAATTGTTTCATATATTTTGAAATTTGGCTTTGCAGGTCAATTTTCAGCGACTGCCTTTCTTTCTCCTTCTGTGCTCAGTTTTCCGTGTGCAGTAGTTCTGTAGATATCATTACTCAGCTCCCAGATCTGGTCATCTACTAGCAATTCAGTTTTTCTGCCCTGATGTGATAATGGTGATAAGCTTAGTTTGGTTCCAGGTTGGGAGACTGCCTCTGGGTCTTCCTATCTTCCTAGACCTGTAGCTTATCAAGAGCCATTGCTCCAAGCAGCAGTCAAAAGTAGCTTTTTTTCATACTCCTTTCAGGGTCAGGGTCAGGTAGCCTGGCTAATTTGAAGATCTTGTAGTGAGCACTCTGAGTCCTCACTACTTCACAAGAGCCAAATTCCTATATGCCACTGTCTGAGTCTAAGGGTCCATATTGTCCAGTGGTTTCAGCCCCTTTCATTAGGTTGTGATGATTTTCCAAATCTGGTCTTAAGCTATATTTATCTTATTTTTTATCCTGGCTATATCATTTTGGCTCTCTCTTTTTTCATTACTAGATTGTACAATATGAAATTGCCAGTTTGTTGGCAAAAGTGTCAAATATTGACAGTTTTATATAGTTCATCTTAATCAACCAATTTTTGCTACATTTCACACATGGTACATCAAAGTATAAACTTATTGTGACATCTTGACAGGTTTTTATTAAAGCTTTGATCCTTCTCTCTTTCAGCACTCACTCAGTCAGTCAAACATTCACATACCAAAACCCACACGTTTCCAGGAAGAGATTCCCCCAGCCCACCCCCAATGAAGTGTCTTTTAGATTTTGGAAGGCTACAGACAGGTAGGAAGGTGGTGGTGCAAGGTTGATAAACAATGAGTGGTTGAAAAAGAACCCTAAGTCTAATTCTTCCAAATAGCATTTGTCCTTTTTCTGCCATCATCCAACTATTTAAACCAAATGAAATAATTCATTGAGTCTAAGAGCTATGATTGTTTGGTTTTCAGTTGGCAGAGAGGGAAGAGCTAGAAAATGTGCATAGTAAGAGAGGAAATACATATCCATATTTCATTTTTATCATTAAAATCTTGACTTACACCTATTATCCAGCAAACATGAATAGCCTAGCTTATGCAATGAATAAAAACCCATGGGTGATGGAAATGCCTCGTTTGTGTGTGTGTATCGTGGAGGCTAGATTTTTTATGAAAGACAAGGCAGAGAAAGCTGGAACACATTTTTCAAAGAAGAGTCCAAGTATCCATCATCATGAACAATTCAATAGCTTCCTTTCAGATTATTGAGTTTAAGAAGCACTGATATCTTTCAACCTTGAAAGATTCAGGACCCCTGAATTCCTGCCCCACTCTGTCACACTCCCCCTCCCTCAAATATCTACTCTCTCCCTTTTCTTAGTAATAGAACCCCTGATATTCAAGTAGGCATATTGCTTCCCAATTAAATTGAAAGACTTGTCACCAGGCCATAAAACTAGTGAAGAGAGACCCTGTGACCACATTTAGGCCATAGATTTCCATGTGACTTTTGGGCAGTTTCCTTAAAGGGATGGGTATGTTCTTTGTCCCTACATCCATGTAGCTGCTTAGAGCAAGGATATGATCACTGGAGGTCAAGAAGCCGTCTCAGAGCACCAGGGAGGACACAGTGAAGAGCTGGGAGTGGGCTGGGTCTCTGCTGACTTAGTGGAGCCCCAGAGCAGCTCTGCTCTGATTGCTTTCAGACTTTTTTCATGAGATAGACATAAGCTCCTGTACTGTTCAAGCCTCTGTTGCTTTTGATTTGTCTGTGCTATGTAACCAATTTATAGTGCCTGCAAATTATTCCATTGCTAAAATAAATTATGTATCATGACACGTTCATTTTAGTGATAAGGCTCAGCACCTCGTATTTTCATGACAGAGTAGAAGGGCAGAGAGATTTGTCATTCGATTTGTTCCACTCTAGTTCCAAATGCTTGTGAAACAGTTGGGTTTCCCTCAAGCTGGCTTGATCATGCAGTGATTTCCAGTGACTTTCCCCAGCAGGTTTGAAAACTGGTTTTCACGTCATAACCACCTAGGCCTCCACAGTAAAATAAACCATTTTATTTTTAAATGTCGAACTCCCAATAAAAGAAAACAAATACTTTTAAAAGCTAGACTCATTTGTCGCTGTGAAATTGCCTTATGTGTAACTTAACCTCAAGTGTTTTTGCATGCTCTCCGTTTATTGACTATAGTGACACCCACCATTGATGCCCTCATAATTTTCTCTGCATCCAGGCTAAATCCTCATCATCCTGAAGATAAAGCAGATACTTGTCAAACATGTTTTGATTTAAAATGGGAGAGAAGTTTAATTTAAGCTACCTTCATAAAAGCCTCACTTACTTGTTTGTGCCACTGAATAGTCCATGGCACGTAGATCTGCTTGGCTTCAGGCTCTGCTGGGTCAGTGGTGGCATCAGAAATCTGTTTCATTACATGCTAAGGCCTTGCTTTCCTCTGTTGTAGCAGGAGTTGTCTGGATGGTGAACAAAAGCGTTCTCAGAAATGAAAGGTTTGCACAGTCTTTAACGTCAGCATTACTACCCCCCAAATGGGCTGCCTTTTATTTATCCAGCTTAAGACATGCTCACCCCTGAACTGATTCCATGTGTGGGGGAGTGGGATGTTCTGATTAGCAAGGCCTGGTCCACAAGCCACCCTTGTTCCGCATGAGCAGAACATGAGAAGAGAATGAAATAAACGGAGATTTTATCACCAGAAAAGAGCATACTTAGCAAGAAAAGACAACAGGCACCTACTACCGGACAATTTAAGAATTTTAAAAATAGGAAGGACAAATAATGTGTCACTTTTAACATCTTTGCATCCTTTCCAGGTCTCATCCTTTTCATCTTACTATTTTTTACAGCTAATTATATTTGACCACTAATTAAGTTGTAGTATAGCTAACACTGTCATTTGATTTTTATATCTCAGGAGTTGCAGCTCCATTCATGCTGGGATCTCAGTGTGACCCAGGCAGAGACAGGAGGCCAGGGCATGGTAGAACCAAGGGTGGACCATAAAGGATTGCGTGCCAGTCATCCAAATGATAAATGGTGCTCTCAGTCTTGACCAAGTGGCATCAACAGCCAAGCTCTCCATGATGCAGTAAGTGTCATAAGGTAGCGGACAGTATGCCAGTCCAGGGGTAACATTGCCGAAGTCCCAGTGTGGGACAGGGCTCCCCTCAGCAATGGTGAGTTCTGACAGATCAGTGTTCTTCCCTCAAGAAGAAGTTCTGGCAAAAGTGAGGTGAAGTCTCCAAACCGCAGAAAAGTGGTTTCATATTTAAAGAAAAATGTCACACTCCGCAGGGAACCTTGAGTATAAATGAAAAACAAAGGCAATGATAACGCAATCATGAAGACGGGGGTGATGGCTTTGATCTTGGACATGCAGTTGCCAGATGAATCCTAGATTACAATGCTGACTTGGATCACAATGGTGGCAAAACTTGGAGCCGAGTTTTCAGGTTAGAGATAAATCAGCTGAGAGAGCCTTACAATGAAAAGGAAAAGATAAAATTGAATCAAGCCTCAGCTAGTTTGTAAACTTACACTTATTTTTGTATCTTGAAGAACCTTCTACAATACTGGGCATTGCACTGAGTCCAGACTTATTGAATTAAAGGAGGAATGACATCAACACACACTCATCATCCCACTGTGACCATACATAAAACTAGGGGTGACAAGTGTAGCCACAGATGGGAAGAATGCTGGCTAGGCCATCTGGCCATGTGAACTCAGTCTGCTTGCGGTGGTGTTCTAACCAAAAGAGCCAACTGGCTTCTAGCCCACACCTCCAGGATCCACCAAAACTCTTGTTAATATCAGTCTGCCCTTCTAGTTCCCGGGAAAGGATGTGAGTTCCTAGGTCTACACTTAGTGAAACTTGGAGTAATTAAAGAGACCATGCTGAGAGCTATTGAAAGTAGAAACACGGGGGTTTCACTCCCAGAACAATGACATCGCCAGGCCCAGTCCTATCTAGGAAGGGAACTTTGTCCTTTAGCATTTGTTTAGTGGGGTGGCCTGGTGCAATACTTTAAGACATTCTCATCCAGTGTATCTTTCTGGTTCCAGTATAGGCAGAACCCACTTGCCCCTTATTTCTCTCTCAAACGGCATATAAACTTGGGTTACAGAAGGAAAGACTTTGTAGTTTCTAGGGCCACTAGTCATAGGAAATTATTAGTTTTTGGAACTTCTTGGGAATCAGACAAAGTAGGTATTGCCAGATTATCTTGGCCATCATTGGGTTGACAGATGTCACATCCAGGTTGTCCTCATGCCCAAGTGATTAGTATGAGTCAGGCCAGAACTCCAAGCTGTCGTCCAAGGGCACACACAGCCAGAGTGGGCAGCAGGCACGTGGCATAGTCGAATCTGAACTACACTCAGGCCAAGTGAGGCAGCTAGCCTGAGAGGTAATCAAAGTTAAACAAGGCAAGGTTCCCTGTGAGGGCAGACACTGTGTTCCTGGTACCAGAGAACATTTAGGTGGGAGAGAAAGGGGAGGAAAAGGCAATGCATTAAACAACTCCCTGCACCCATGAGTGCCCTTGACCTTAAGGAAAGCGTGGTTAGAGTGCATCATGAAGTTCTATTGTCACAGTCTGTGGCCTTGATTTGTCACTAGCTCCTTCGGTCTCAGAGCTCTATTTGTGAAAGGGGATTATGTGGAGCTTAGTTTCTATGAAGTCATCTTCAAACACATCCTCCTTATACACCTAGGAGCTATAAGGCTTAGTCTCATAGGAAGCTCAGGTCTCTTATCTGAATTAGGGTTGAGGAGTGGGGACAGGGGACACATTTGGGGAAGGTCATGTTCGGGGGGAGAAGCCTTACTTGTCCTCCTGACCATGTATCCACCGGACCTCTGTTTCCTGAGGCAGGGAGGTGATGGGGGGCGGGTAGCAGACTGCTGTGTTCTGGTGAGGTTTGCAGTTGGTGGTCTGGGCGAGGGTTCTTGCCAGTAGTCCAGTTGGCCTTGGCATTTGCATGCGAGGTCCTTGGGCCTCTGCCTGGTGCCCCAGCACTTGGAAGAAGGTGGCAGCTCTGGACAGACATTCTCTCCCCGCCCACATAAATCCTCAGAGGGTTTCCCTCTGTGGGTTTATAAAAGCCCATTATCTAATTCATGACTCAGAGAACTGAGCTGCTCGCTGGCAAGAGGCTTTTAAAGTCACATTTTGAATAATTTCTCAGCAATTCATTACATAGGAAAACAGGCCCTTTTTGTTCTAAGACTTCGCCTAGGAACGCGACTCCTCTCTGCCAAATTCATTAACAAAACCTGTGGATAGATAGAGGCTGAGCATCCCTGGCCCGTTTCTTAACTGTACAAAAACGTGCTGATAGTTGAAATGTACATTTTTACCTCTGGCTGCAAAGGATTCATGGGTCTCTGCTTGCAGGAGCAGCAATGTCACTTTCAAATGCCCAGGATAACTCCTGACCAAGTGCCCATTGTGAGACGAGGCTTAGCATGTGGCAACTAAGAGAGGGCCACATGTCACCTTTCCGATTGGCAGCAGAAGGGAGAGCTGGTAATAAATATGGTCACAGCTTGAGGGCAAAACAGTTCCCCCTCATTGGCAGGACAGTGGCCCAGTGCTCAAGAGGAGCTGCGACAGGCCAGACTGTGCAGGCTCCTCATCACACTAATTACCGTGGCTGTGAGAAGTTTGAGGCTTGCTCCCCAGGGCTGGCCTGTACAGAGCACTGGGCCGTCAGCTCTACACTGAGGAAGAGGCAGCGTGGCCAGGAGCCCCCAGACCAAGTGGCTGGTGAGACGGGGAGAGGCCAAGAAGCCCTCTCAGGGAACGGTGCTGCTTGATACAGGCTGGGTACCCTTACTTATCAAAGTATATTTTTAATTTACATCACATATAGCATTAAATATTATGTTTATACTATATACTCATATATTACAATATTTAATATGTTTAAGTAAAACATGTGTTAAGACATATATACCTCTTTAAATTTTTTTATTGTGGTGCTTGATACAGCTGGGTACCCTTACTTATCAAAGTATATTTTTAATTTACATCACATATAGCATTAAATATTATGTTTATACTATATACTCATATATTACAATATTTAATATGTTTAAGTAAAACATGTGTTAAGACATATATACCTCTTTAAATTTTTTTATTGTGGTCAAATACACATGACATAAACTTTACCATCTGAGCCATTTGTAAGTGTACAGTGGTGTTATTCGCATCGCTGTGTAACTATCACCACCATCCAGCTCTAGAACTCTTTCCATCTTGTGAAACTGAAACTCTACCCAGTAAACATTAAACAGTAACTCCCCACTCCCTCCTTCCCCAAGCCTCTGACAACTACCATTTTACTTTCTGTCTTTATGATGCTGACTACTCTAATTAACACAGGTAAGTGGCATCACACAGTGTTTTGTCTTTTTGTGACTGGCTTGTTTCACTTAGCATAATGTCCCCAAAGTTCAGCTGCGCTGTGGATGTGTCAGAATGTCCTTCCTTTTTAAAAATGAATAATATTCCATTGTATGTATATACCACATTTTGTTTATCCAGTCACCTATCCATAAATACTCGGGTTGCTTATGCTGCTATAAACATGGGTTTATGTCTTATTTAGCTTGGGCTACCATAACAAGATACCATAGACTGAGTGAGTTAGACAACATAAATTTATTTTCTCATAGTTCTGGATCCTGGAAGTCCAAGATCAGGTTGCTAGCTTGGTCAGATTCTGGTCCTTTTCACTTCCCAATGTCATGGGTTTCAAAATAAGAAACCAAAGAAGAAGAATGAGGAGGAGGAGGAGGAGGAGGAGGAGGAGGAGGGGAGAGGAAAGGGGAGGGGAGGGGAAAGGAAGAGAGAGGAGGTGAGGGGAGGGGAGAGAGACAGAGAATGCAAGCAAACTCTCTGGCATCTCTTCCTACGAGGGTACTAATTCCATGGTGCAGACCCCACTTTCATGACCTCATCTAAAGCTCCCAAAGTCCCCATCTTCAAATACCATTATATTGGGGTGTAGAGCTTCAACATATGAATTTTGAAGGGATATACTTCAGTCCATAGAATATACAAACATCTTTCTGAGACTCTGTTTTCAATTATTTGGGGCATATATCCAGAAGTGGAATTACTGGATCATATGGTCATTCTATTTTTAATTTTTTTGAGGTACCTCAATACTGTTTTTCACAGTGACTGTACTATTTACATCTCACCAGCAGTGCACAAGGCTTCCAATTTCTTCACATTTTCACCAACACTGTGATTTTTTCTGGTTTTTAGATAGCCATCCTAATGGGTGTAAGGTGGTATCTCATTAGGGGTTTGAGCTGAATTTCCTTAGTGATTAGTGATGTAGAGCATCTATTCATATGCTTACTGGACAGTCAAAAACACAGACTATACACTTTTTAATATATACTTTGTGTATTTTAAAAATACATGGTAATATAGATGCTTGAAAAAAACTGAAATTATACTACAAGTTTATTGATCCTTCTGGCAAGATTAAGGGTAAATTTTTGGTTTCTTCTTTATTTTTTATATGTTCTAAATTTTCTTTTATAAGAGTTTCTCTAATAATTATAGTTGCCATCATCATCTAGCATTTAGTTAGATCATTTTGCTCTTGGCACTGTGCTAAGCACTTTACATGCAGTATTTAAAATAAAATTCATAATCACAATAGGTAACTGGCATCACAATTATTTGTATACTAGAGGCCCGGTGCACAAAATTCATGCAGGGGCAGGTGTCCCTCAGTCCGGCCTGCACCCTCTCCAATCTGGGACCCCTTGGGGGATGTCCGACGACCGGTTTAGGCCCGATCCCACTGGCAGTTGGACATCCCTCTCACAATCCGGGGCTGCTGGCTCCTAACCATTTGCCTGCCTGCCTGCCTGATTGCCCCTAACCCAGCGGTTCTCAACCTGTGGGTCGCGACCCCTTTAGGGTCGAATGACCCTTTCACAGGGGTCGCCTAAGACCATCGGAAAACACATATATAATTACATATTGTTTTTGTGATTAATCACTATGCTTTAATTATGTTCAATTTGTAACAATGAAAATACATCCTGCATATCAGATATTTACATTACGATTCATAACAGTAGCAAAATTACAGTTATGAAGTAGCAACAAAAATAATTTTATGGTTGGGGGTCACCACAACATGAGGAACTGTATTAAAGGGTCGCGGCATTAAGAA
>NW_005370635.1:572296-575038 GCF_000412655.1 Myotis brandtii
CCTGGTCACCCCCAACTGCCCTCCCCTGCCGATCTTGTGACAATGTGAGGGCGGCCATCTTATGGTGGCCATCTTGTGGTGGCCATCTTGTGATGAAGTCACACGTGACGCTACCTAGGCTTTTATTATATAGGATATTTTATTTTTTAAAATAACTAATAGTTCTGTCTGAGAATCTCAGACCTGTCAAGGTGAATCACCATCAAGTTCCTTAGATACCCCTTTTTGGTCACTTCTCCAACGTCTGTCCCTGGGTTCTAGGGTAAGACAGATTGCTCACTAGATAAGACAAGCTTCTCTGTGCATCTCAACAGAGGTGAATAATTATATACTCAGTATGTTTAAACAATGCAACAAATAGTTATGGCACACCTACTGCTATGCCCCAGGCACTCAGACACTGGGCTCCAGATGGGAATGCTAAGAGAAAAGTCTGTGCTAGCCGTCGGATTGGGTTGAATCAGGTATACGAGCAAGCTGCTCATATAGGTATATAGTTTCCTATCAGTGTTCTACAGAGAACCTGTGGCAGTGGTACAGAGAAGGGAGGACTCAGCCTCAGGGATTTCTACACCTGGAGGCACATTACCTGAGCGCTTTGTAAAATTATAAACATTGCAACTTCATCCAGACTTATCAGAACCTCTGGGATGAACCTCTGGGAATCTGTATTTTAAAGCGGTTGCCCAGGTGATTCTGCAAACCAGAATGACTTGATGGCATATTGCAATTACTACTGCTGACTGTCAGAAGAATCTCTTTTTCGACAGAAGAGGGAGAAGTTTTATAGAATAAGACACGTAAGTGGAGTGTGAAAGGATACTTAGGAAATTTGGTGTTAGCTCCCCATTCATCCTATGGATGATACATCTGGCAGAAGTGTTGAAGAAGACACGCCTCCTGGGTGCAGCCATTATGGAAAACAGTACAGCGGGTCCTCAAAAACTTAAAAAATAGAACTACCTTTGATCAAGTAATCACTCCTGAGTATATATCTGAAGGAAATGAAATCAGTGTCTGGGAGAGTTATCTGAATCTCCATGTTCATTGCAGCATTATTCCCAATAGCCAAGATATGGAAACAACCTAAATGTCCTTTGATGGGTGAATGGATAAAGAGAATATAGTACATATATAGAATAAAATGTTATTCAGCCATAAAGAAGGAAATCCTACCATTTGTGGCAACATGAATGGACCTTGAAGACAGTATGCTAAGTGAAATAAGCCAGACAAAGACAAATACTGTATGGTATCACTTATGTGTAGAATCTTTTCTTTAAAAAAGCCAATTTCATAGAAACAGAGAATAGAACGGTGTTTGCCAGGGGCTGAGGGCAAGTTAAAATGAGGAGATGTAGGAGAAGGGGTATACACTTTCAGTCATACAAACAATAACTTCGTAGGGTCTAATGTACAGCATGGTGCCTATACTGTAGTTAATAATACAGTATTCCATACTAGAAAGTTGCTTTAGTGGATCTTAAGCATTCTGACCACACAAACAAAAAGAATTAACTATGCTAAGTGATGGATGTGTTAATTATCTTGATCTTGGTAATCATTACACAATGTATATGTATGTCAAATCATGATGTTGTACATTTTATTTTTTAATTGATTTCAGAGAGGAAGGGAGAGCGGAGAGAGAGCTAGAAACATCAATGATGAGAGAGAATCATTGATCAGCTGCCTCCTGCATGCTCCCTACTGAGGATTGAGCCCACAACCAGGGCATGTGCCCTGACAGGGAATCGAACCATGACCTCTTGGTTCATAGATCAATGCTCAACCACTGAGCCATGCTGGCCAGGCCATATTGTACATTTTAAATATATAAAATTATATTCACGGATTATTTCTCAAAATTGAAAAAAAAGCCCCCCAAAGGTTTCTAATCACTCTTAAAATAAAATTCAAAGTCCTTAAACAAACAAAAAAGAAGACATATCTTCCTAGTAATTTTTCTCAGCCTAAAACTATTGAAAATATCAGTGATTGCTTCATTCAGTATTTGTATTAATATTTCTACCACCCAGCATCCAATTTAGTCCTGATTTGTCAAACAATTCAATAAACATCTTTTTAGTACCTACTTATGGACCAAGTGCTTTGCTAATCAGTGAGCAAATTATAAATGATCTCTGAGCTTAAGGAGAACAAAAGGGCTTATAGATAGAGAAGAATAAGTAATAAATGCATATAGACTATACACAGTTCTATTTACAGTAGTGTGGTATTCTTATTTTCCCACATTACTGAATTGGTGGTTGTGAATAGAGAAAGAAACTGCTTGTTTCATACCCAATATCCACCCTCCCCCTCTTTTCCCTGTGTTATTGGAGACAGAAAAGTACCTAGCAGGGAAAAGAAACCTTAAAATTTCCAGCCTCCTTTACAGGTAGGTGTGGCTGATGTGATGTTAGCAGCAGTCATTGGGTGAGGCTTCCACTCAAGCCCCTTTCCCCTCTTCTGCCCTTTGTGCTGCCTGAAGCTCAGCTGTGATGGCTGGAGCTCCAGCAGCCAAGCAAACCACAGAGACCCCAGCTCTGACATTAAACTAAGGACAGTCTCTGTTGACCTCCAGACTTCTCAATACATGAGAAAAATAAACCCTGCGTATATAAGCCACTTTAGTCAGGTCTCTGTTGCTAGCAGCCATAAGCACCACCTCATTGAAAATGTGCAACATCCATCTCCCCGAGCCTAGATCATGTGTAGAGAAACCAACAATGTGCTTCA
>NW_005370635.1:575105-613387 GCF_000412655.1 Myotis brandtii
GCTATAGGTGGTCACTAAGCCATCCCAACAAGACTCTTGGCCTCTCCAATTAGTCAAGGATTAGAAAGGCAGCCTTGACATTTATAAATTCTGTTAATCATTGGTCGTGTCAAAAAGAGATTGCATTGTTGCCAAATTCGTGGATTTGGGGAAAGATGCTGCTGTTATGGGAAACCGGACAGAGAACAGGCTCCTTTTTCACTCTCTGCTCCTACCCTGAAGCTTGCAATTCCATTTCCTTTGCTTTGATAAACTACAAGTGGTTTTAAATTGAGTCATAAATTTCTCCTAGCCTTTAAAAGACCAACCCCCCTGTCTTTGATTCCCTCACCTCCCGTGGCAGGGAAATCTGGCTGGAGACATACACATACCGCTTTGTGCACATTTAGGCTGGGAGCTTAAAATTTACAGGCCTCGACTACTTAATAGCCTGGGATGGAACCAAAGAGATTGCAACTGGGGATGTGCTAGGGCGGGCAGGTCTCTGGGACAGGCCCAGCTGCATCTAGGGAAGACCCTAACACCCTGTGCTAGAAATGAACAATTTATGGGTGGCTCTGACACACTCCTCGGGTGACTATGTTGACTACTGGCTTTGCAGTCATGGTCTAAAATGGGTTTTCCTTTTTTAAATCCTGATTGTTAACATATACACTTTACCTTGTTTAACTGCGTCTGAGCTATAGGGACTGAATCATTTTAAGTGTAAAGCCATAATACTGAGGGAGAAATGATTAGTAACATCTATCTCATCACTAAGGCCTTGTACATTCCCTTGGTGAGACATCTGCAGAAGACCCTGGACAGGTCTGTGGGTCCCCCCACCACCCCTGCTTCTCTAGAATCAGATTATCAACTGAGAGACAGCAAACTGAATTTGGGGCATTTCTAAGCTCATGGCCTGGAAACAGGAGCAGCAACCCCCCTTACCCTCTTTTGCAGCCTGTACTCTTCCAGGTGGCTCAGAGCATGTGTGCTAGGCAGGGCTTCACATTTCCAGGTCATGGCCAATCCAGCTTTGTTCTCTGAGTAGACCTGATTTTAAGCAAAAGAAAACGCCAACTTTAAAGTTTTGCCCAAAGTCAAATCTACCTCCAGCTCTGCCTGCAGCCAAACGCTCACCATCTATGCTTCCCCGGCTTGCTCAGCTTAACCACACACAGCCTCGCCAGCCTAAATTCTCCTTTCCTCTCCCCTGTCAGTATTCCCAGTCTCTCCCTCAGCACAACTAATCTCAGGAAATGTTAGATAACGGTTTTATGAAACTGAGTCTCATTAATTTCTATGCATAATCTATAAACTCCTCATCACCCCCTTCCTCCCATAAAATCTTTGCTAATTTTAGGAGTTCAAGTTTTAGACCAGTTCTTCCTCCAACTAGCTGTGCAGGGCTGCATAAAGTCACTCTGTGAAGCTTTCTTCAATTCATCTATATTTTCATGCTTTCATTCAAATATTTGTGAAGCACCAGTATAACACAGTATTTAAAGAGTGCAGATGGCCTAGGTTCCAATCCCATTCCTGAAACTAACAAGCAGTATAAATTTGAGCAACTTGTTCAACCTCTCTATGCCAGTTTTGGTATCTTTAAAAGGGAGAAAATTACCTATCTCAAAGGGTTGTTTATTTATTTAACAAATACTTTTATAGTGCTTAGGATAGCAGGTGCCATTCTAAGCCTTTTGCAAATATTGTATACTAGAGGCCCGGTGCACGAATTTGTGCACAGGTGGGTTCCCTCGTCCTGGCTGGCGATCTGGGCTGATTGGGGCCATCTCATCCAGTCCCTATCGGGGCTGGCCAGCGAGGGGGGAGGGACCACAGGAGGTTGGCCTGCTGGCCTGGGGGAGTGACTGCGGAAGGTTGGCCCGCCACAGGAGGTTGGCTGTGGGAGCGCACTGACCACCAGGGGGCAGCTCCTGCAGTGAGCGTCTGCCCCCTGGTGGTCAGTGCACATCACAGCGACTGGTTGACTGGTCGTTCAGTCGTAACGGTCACTTAGGTTTTTATATATATAGATATTTATACATATGTATTATACATCTATAATATGCATACAAAAATGTACATGTAATATGTATGTACACAAATATACGTTAATATGTTTTTATATATAAAATAACTAGCTAATCCTCATATTATTAATAGCTACGAGGTAGGTACTATTATTAGCCCCATATTATGGGTGAGGAAACTGAGGTACAAAATGTGAAAAATGTTATGCCTAAAGTCATACAGCTAGAGAGTGTTGTAAAGATTGATTGAGTTCATATATAAAGCCTTGGAACAGAGCCTGGCATATAGTATGTGTTATTATTATGAAAATGTTTATTAGCATAACATTCTATGCATTATGCTGGCATAAGGGATGCAATGATTAAGATACAGCCCTTGTCCTTTAAGAACCCACCATGTGGTGGGAGAGGGAGGCATGCCAATGGGTAACTATGTCATAATGTAAACGTTTAAGGTGTGAATAAGGGACTGTGGGAGCACACATAGGAAGCACTTGGCTGGGCCCGAAGCTATTATAGAGCAGCACTGTCCAAAAGCATACATACAGCACAAGCCAGATATGCAATTTTAGAGTTTCTGTAGCCACATTAAAAAGAGAAAAAGTGAAAAATTAATTTAGTAATCATATCAAAATATTTTTTCAATGTGCAATCTGTATTTTAAACATGATTACTGTAAGAATACTTTACATCGTTTTCTTTTGTACCAAATCTTTGAAACTGGTGTGTATTTTAGACTTAGAATATATCTCAATTCAGACCAGACACATTTCAAGCACCACATGTCTCTAGCATCTCCTATATTGGTCAGTAGATACAGAAGAAGTGACATTTGAGCTGCATAAGGTGGTTGGACCCTGCTTCTCATTACTCCTGAGGAGAAGACTGTGAATCTCTGGTGGCTTTGATCTCAAGCTCTACTTCTCCAGGATGGTGCCCTGTGTGGTTGGCAAAATAATGTCCCTAAAGATCTCCACATCCTAATCCCAAGAACCTGAGAATATGTTGTTATCTGGCAAGGGTGAATTAAGATTGCAGAGGGAACTAAGATCATAATCAACTGATTTCAAAATGGAGCAATCGTCCTGGTTTATGCTCGTGGGCCTAATTTAATTACAAGAAATCCTCTTAAGTGAAAGATGGTAGCAGGAGAGTCAGGGTCTGATGGCTTCAGCGTGAGGAACACTCAAATGGCCTTTGCTGGTTTGGTTTTGAAGATGGAGGAAGGGGCCATGAGCCAAGGAGTGCTGACAGCCTCTAGAAAATGGAAAAGGCAGTGAAACAGATTCACCCCTGGAGCCTCCAGAAAGAACACAACCTTACTGACATCACAATAGTTCAGTGAGACCCATTACAGACTTCCTACCTTCAGAACTGTAAGATAATAAATTTACATCCTTGTAAGCCACCAAGTTTGTGGTACTTTGTTGCAGCAGCCATATTTCCCTATTGTTGGCACGGGGAAACCCAACTTGATCCCCATTCCTTGAATGGGCCCCTCCTAATGAGGGTTAGGACGATGAAAACAGGAGCTGGAGCGTTTTCTCTGCTGCTTCCATTCCCATCACTGGCTCCAGTCATGCCCTAGAGGCATGCTTGTCTCCTAAACAGTCGCTGTTAAATAAGATACTGTAGGTGAAAGGCCCTGTCCTCTCAAAAATCACCGTGGTTCATAGTGTTAATAATAAGTAAAGGATGTTAGTAATGCGGGAGTGAGGGAGTCTATGGGAGTTCTCTGTACTTTCTGCTCATTTTTCCTTAAACCTGAAACTGCCCCCCTGCAAATACAATCTATTAACTAAAAAAGTAAATACAAATACACATTAAAAGTCGAGGGGAAATGGCTCACAACCTAAGACCTGTAAGTATGCAGGAGACCTTGCTAGCACAATGTAGAGAGAGGATTAGAAGAGAAATGAGGACGCTTTTCAAAGCAAAAAGGAAGACCGTACTAGGTGATTAAATAGGAAACTGGGAAAGATGCTCAATCCCATGAGTCCACTGAAAAGTGGGCATGACTGTCCCTTTGACCTTTGGGGATGTAGGACCTCTGGTGTCCCAGGCATATCATAAAAGGAAAATGGGCCCTTGTCCCTGCCAAGAAATTTAAATAATAATTCCTGTCCATTGCACCTCTGGAGACCATCAGAGTGCGCTCTTAAATGTCTCTCATGTTGACAAGAGACAACACCGCCTCTTAGAGTGTAGATCACCTCATTTCTCCAGGGTGTGTGTCAGGTCGCCCAGATGACTGCGCATGCCTGGAAGCATGAGGCTCAGCCTGTGAGAGGTGAGTGCAGGCTTGTTCTTCATGCCTCCTGGGGGCACCGAGACTTTTTTACAATGACTCCTCAGGAAAGTGAGAGAGGGACTGGACTGTTTTCACATGAACAGTTACCCTCTTAACTGGCTCCATGGGAGGAGGCCTGGAGAAGACACTGAGTAGAGGTGGACACATGCCTCAGTTAATGTTCCGATTGTCCCTCTGAGAGCTTGGGATGAAAGACGAGCCTAGAATCAGCAGGCTTCACCAGCCCGGAAGACCACTTTGTTTTCTCCCCGTTTGATTTTATTTATTTTTAAATTTATTTTTATTGTTGAAAGTATTACAGATGTCCTCTTTGTGATTTTTTTCCCTTGACCCCCTCCACTCCTCACCCACCCCTCCCAAGCCTTCATCACACTATTGTCTGTGTCCATGATCTATGCATATCCTATATAATAAAAGCCTAATATGCTAGGTGTCCAGTTAGCTGGTTGTCCGTTCAACCAATCAAGGCGTAATATGCTAATGATATGCTAAGGCCGCTCAACCGTTTGCTATGATGTGCACTGACCACTGAAGATGGAGGAAGGGGCCATGAGCCAAGGAGTGCTGACAGCCTCTAGAAAATGGAAAAGGCAGTGAAACAGATTCACCCCTGGAGCCTCCAGAAAGAACACAACCTTACTGACATCACAATAGTTCAGTGAGACCATTACAGACTTCTGACCTTCAGAACTGTAAGATAATAAATAAATTGTAAGCCACCAAGTTTGTGGTACTTTGTTGCAGCAGCCATATTTCCCTGTTGTTGGCACTGGGAAACCCAATTTTTCTCATATGTCTCTTGGCCATCTGTGTCCATTTTGGAGATGTGTCTATATAGGTCCTTTGCCCATTTTTAAATTGGATTGTTTGTCTTTCTTTTGTTAAGTTGCTTGGGTTCCATATAATACTTTGGATATTACCCCTTTATCAGATATATCACTGGCAAATATGTTCTCCCATGCAGTGGGCTCTCTTTTCACTTTGTTGAAGGTTTCTTTTGCTGTGCAGAAGATTTTTATTATTATGTAATCCCATTTGTTTATTTTTTCCTTAGTTTCCTTTGCTCTAGGAGATGTATTGGAAAACATACATCTATGAGAGATGTCTGATATTTTGCTGCCTACAGTTTCTTCTAAGATTATTATCATTCCCTGTTTTTTAAAAAATGGTATAAAATATATATATTTTTAAAAAAGTAAAGGATGTTAGTAATGCAGGAGTGAGGGAGTATATCGGATTCTATGTACTTTCTGCTCATTTTTCCTTAAACCTGAAACTGCCCCCCCCCCAAATACAATCTATTAACTAAAAAAAGTAAATACAAATACACATTAAACGTAGAGGGGAAATGGCTCACAACCTAACACCTGTAAGTATGCAGGAGACCTTGCTAGCACAATGTAGAGAGAGAGGATTAGAAGAGAAATGAGGATACTTTTCAAAGCAAAAAGGAAGACTGTACTAGGTGATTAAGTAGGAAACTGGGAAAGATGCTCAATCCCATGACTGCCCCTTTGACCTTCGGGGATGTAGGACATCTGGTGTCCCAGGTCCTTACCCTGGGCATATCATAAAAGGAAAATGGGCCCGTGTCCCTGCCAAGAAATTTAAACAATAATTCCTGTCCATCGCGCCTCTGGGGACCATCGGAGTGTGCTCTTAAATGTCTCTCATGTTGACAAGAGACAACACTGCCTCTTAGAGTGCAGAACACCTCATTTCTCCAGGGTGTGTGTCAGGTCGCCCAGATGACTGCACATGCCTGGAAGTGTGAGGCTTGGCCTGTGAGAGGTGAATGCAGGCTTGTTCTTGATGCCTCCTGGGGGCATCGAGACGTTTTTTACTATGACTCCTCAGAAAAGTGAGAGAGGGCCTGGACTGTTTTCACATGAACAGTTACCCTCTTAACTGGCTCCATGGGAGGAGGCCTGGAGAAGACACTGAGTAGAGGTGGACATATGCCTCAGTTAATGTTCTGATTGTCCCTCTGAGAGCTTGGGATGAAAGACGAGCCTAGAATCAGCAGGCTTCACCAGCCCGGAAGACCACTTTGTTTTCTCCCCGTTTGATTTTATTTATTTTTAAATTTATTTTTATTGTTGAAAGTATTACAGATGTCCTCTTTGTGATTTTTTTCCCTTGACCCCCTCCACTCCTCACCCACCCCTCCCAAGCCTTCATCACACTATTGTCTGTGTCCATGATCTATGCATATCCTATATAATAAAAGCCTAATATGCTAGGTGTCCAGTTAGCTGGTTGTCCGTTCAACCAATCAAGGCGTAATATGCTAATGATATGCTAAGGCCGCTCAACCGTTTGCTATGATGTGCACTGACCACCAGGGCACAGAAGCTCAATGCAGGAGCTACCCCCTGGTGGTCAGTGCGCTCCCACAGGGGAAGCACCACTCAGCCAGAAGCCAGGCTCACGGCTGGTGAGTGCAGCGGCAGTGGCGGGAGCCTCTCTCATCTCCACAGCAGCACTAAGGATGTCTGACTTCCGGCTCAGGCCCACTCCCCAGAGTGGGCCTAAGCTGTCAGTTGGGCATCCCCCAAGGGCTCCCGGACTGCGAGAGGGTGAAGGCTGGGCTGAAGGAACCCCCCGAGTGTATGAATTTCATGCACCAGGCCTCTAGTATGCATATAAACTCTCCAGTTAATCTCTCTCCCCTCTCCCCTCTGAGATTCATCAGTCTGTTTGATGCTTCTGTCTCTGGATCTATTTTGTTCATCAGTTTATTTTGTTCATTATATTCCACAAATGAGTGAGATCATGTGATACTTATCTTTCTCTGACTGGCTTATTTCACTTAGTATAATACACTCCAAGTCCATCCATACTATGCAAATGGTAAGAGTTCCTTCTTTTATACTGCTGGGTAGTATTCCATAGTGTAAATGTACCACAGCTTTTTTATCCACTTGTCAGCACTTGGGCTGTTTCCAAATCTTAGCTATCATAAATTACACTGCTATGAACATAGGGTGCATATATTATTTCTGATTGTTAGCTAAGATTCAATGTTATGAACATAGGGTGCATATATTATTTCTGATTAGTGTTTTGGGTTTCTTAGGATATGTTCCTAGAAGTGGGATCACTGAGTCAAATGGGAGTTCCATTTTTAATTTTTTGAGGAAACTCCATATTGTTTTCCACAGTGGCTGCACCAGTCTGCATTCCCGCTAGTTGTGTACTAGGATTCTCTTTTCTCCACATCCTTGCCAACACTTTTCGTTTGTTGATTTGTTGATGGTAGCCATTCTGACAGGTGTGAGATGGTACCTCATTGTCATTTGACTCTGAGCGTTTTTTTCATATGTCTCTTGGCCATCTGTATGTCCATTTTGGAGATGTGTCTATATAGGTCCTTTGCCCATTTTTAAATTGGATTGTTTGTCTTTCTTTTGTTAAGTTGCATGGGTTCCATATAATACTTTGGATATTACCCCTTTATCAGATATATCACTGGCAAATATGTTCTCCCATGCAGTGGGCTCTCTTTTCACTTTGTTGGAAGGTTTCTTTTGCTGTGCAGAAGATTTTTATTATTATGTAATCCCATTTGTTTATTTTTTCCTTAGTTTCCTTTGCTCTAGGAGATGTATTGGAAAACATACATCTATGAGAGATGTCTGATATTTTGCTGCCTACAGTTTCTTCTAAGATTATTATCATTCCCTGTTTTTTAAAAAATGGTGCATTATAAGAGGGTTTAAGATGTACGAGAGCAGTGATGGAAGGCCCCTAGGGGAAAGAGCAGGAAGAAAAAGGTGCCCTGAGAATAGCAGCATTCCCTGTGCACTGCAGTCCCGCGATGCCAACGGGCAAGGAAATGTATTGCTCACTGCAGGTTAGAGAGCACACACCTGCTATTCCTGAGATTAGGCACCTGGGGTTTATGGGCTTCACATAGTGTATGCCTTTGTGGTCTCATCAGTTGGGAAAGTGCAAGATTCCATATCAACAAAATTCAAAGCAGGGATGATGCACTACGTCTCACAGGGGTTGTGGGTGTCAATGTAGAATCCCCTAGCCCATTCCCACCAAACTCTCTGCTTGCGACAAGGGGACTGGGGTTGCCATGGGCAGCTCCACAGCTCGAAGCATTTTTTTTTACCACCCACCCCCCTCTCCATTCCTTCAATGACACAGCAAGCCTCCCAGCAGGGAACTCAGACTGAAATTAGGTAATGACGAGCAACTTCATGCCTGGCCAGACGAGACTCAGGGTTCCTCAGAAATGCAAAAGGGGAAAAGGCAGCTCTGTTGTGGGTGTCTCCACTGATACGTTATCTTGCTGTCACCTGAAACAGTAGCAAAGGGACAAGCATTTGTTTCAGCTCCTGACACTGCCTCACACAGATATGGGAAAGAATCTGGTAAATGACTGGTTATTTGAAATCAGTGTTTTCCTTTTCTGGATGACATCCTAAAGTACTTATCACCTGGCAAGAAAATGAGGCAGTTCAGCTGAAGCTTAAGGCGCCCAGAAATGGATTTAATTGAATAGCATCATCGAAGTACATCCCGTAAGCACCTAGTTATTAGAGAAGGAAGAGAATATGTCTGTGAGTCGGAGGCTGGGAGCATTCCTAAGCAAACACATGTTTTTATTATCTTTGTGGTATTTCAGAGCAAAGACCTGGGAAATGAGAGAGAAGAACCCATGGACTCCTGGTTCCCAGGCCAGCCCCACAAAGCTTGAGACTTAAATACAATGCACAGTCAAGGATGAAACAAAGGGAATCGGCTCAGAGGAGGAGGCTGCAGCTCTGCTATTTTTAAACTGCCAATTAGAACGTCTAAAATTACGTGGCTGGAACTACCACATCTGCTCCGAGTTAATCATACTCTTCTGGGCTGAAGTTTTAAACCTTCTGTTTTTCAAGCCCCTGATCAGAATATTTTAAAAAATCATTTCTTGCCTGCATCAGCCCCCAAATCAGGTTGTATTTTGGCAAGGTTTCTCCTGGGAAGGACTTTTCTTAAAGTTATTGGGATTCTTAAAACCTTTTAAATGTCTTTTTAAAAAAGGAAATAGAGATTAAAAAACAAAAGAGACAAATAGAATTTTTTAAAATCAGGGGGGAAAACAGACATGGAGGAAAATAAAGAGTGACATCATGATGCTGTGACTCTGCTTGACCAATGAGAGTAACATAATTGATGCTCACCACTTACCTTAGCTTCCTCATAGCCCTCCTTTCCTTCCAAGCCCCATGATCCAAGCAGTGAGAATATAATGTTGTGTGCAGGGCACAGGAATTTCGTTTCCTCCACTGGCATCAGATGCCAAAGAGCTTGACTCCAGTGAAAAGGAGTGCATCTTAAAATCCTCATCAAGACCAATGAAAAGACCTGACTCAGGGTCCAGGCTTCATGAAGGCTGCATGAACCATTAAAAATGTTGACTCTCCAGTAATTCCTGCACCACCCACATGGAACACTACCAGTCTTAGCTATCTATGCAGTGTGTGGCTGGTACATACCCTCTTCAAGCTATCTGGGATAAACAACTCTCAGAGACAATGAGGACTGGAGGAGAAAAATGCAAAACATCCTATATAATAAAAGCCTAATATGATAAGTGTCTGGTCATCCTGTCGGCCGTTCAACCAATCAAAGCATGATATGCTAATGATATGCTAAGGCCGCTCAACTGCTCACTGACATGCACTGACCACCAGTGGGCAGGTGCTCCGACCAGTAGGTTAGCTTGCTGCTGGGATCCAGCCGATCGGGACTGAGTGAGATAGGCCAGACACGCCTGGGGCCTTCCTGTGGTCCCTCCCAGGCTGGCCAACCTCCCGTGTCCCTCCCTGGCCCTGATCGTGCATCCGTGGGGTCTCTTGGCCTGGCCTGCACCCTCTCGCAATCCAGGACCCCTCGGGGGATGAAGGAGAGCCAGTTTCGGCCTGATCCCACAGGCCAAGCCAAGGGACCGCACAGGTGCACGAATTCATGTACCGGGCCTCTAGTAAAAAATAAAAACGTACAAAAGGGGCTTTCTGGGTAGTGTTGAAACAAAATTATTTGTATTCAATGGAGGTATTCCATGTTAGGCCATGCCGCTATGTCTTTTGAGGAAAGCATATGTCACATGGTCACTTAGAAGTTGTATCCTATTTCCTTGTGTAGTGCATTTATTTCTTTAAATTTGTTGTCAGTCAGGAGACAGTGTTAATTAGATTTGTTTGGGTTGTGTTTTTTTAAGAAAAGCATATGAAGGCTTCTAAACAGAGCAAGTGTTTTCCAAATAATATTATACGTTTTAGCAACACCTCCGAGAGACAGAAAGGGAGTGTGTGGAGCCCTGTGCACGCTCGATCCTGCAGCGATGGTTGGTGAGAAGGCGGCTGTCCCCCGCAGCCCCTGCTCCGTGCACACTTAGCTCTGGCAGGCTGCTTCTCTGACCAAAGGAAGCTGGAAATGACCTGAAGGAATGACTGTTGCTACCTTCTTCATCTCTGAAACAGTCTTTAGTGTATTACCACTTACTACATTTCCCAGCCCAATGCTTTAGCCCCTAAAATATCACATTTAATAAAGGCTGCCTGTGCTATTAAAAAAAGGCAAATGGTGGTGAACACAAATATTATTTTCTAAATGTGTGCATATGGCTCCTACACCAGGTGTATGCCACAATGGCACATGTCCTGTGGCTGAACCCACCTTTGAGGGGGGTCCGTCTGCTCTTTTAGTAACTGCAGCCACTTGGAAATTATTTTCTAAATGTGTGCATATGGCTCCTACGCCAGGTGTATGCCACGATAGCACCTTTGAGGAGGGTCCGTCTGCTCTTTTAGTAACTGCAGCCACTTGGATGAATGCGAGGTGATGCAGTGGGACTGCCCCAGCTTCCAGGGCAGTAGCACAGGGGATCTTAAAAGATACAAAACAGCAGTGGTTCTCTGTGACTGCGGGGAAACTGAGTCACGCACTAATTAAATAATTGTTCCAAAATTAAACTGAAAAAAGAAATCGGGAATGGAGCTCAAGTGGAATCCCAGTCTCCAAGCTCTTATCACCAAGTCCTTTTCTCATGACAGCACATCTTCTTCCTTCCACAATAAATAATATAAGCTCTCTCTCTCCTGAAAAGAGTTCATTCTGGGGACCAGACAGGGTGCCCATTTCTTTTTTAATACTTCCCCTCAGTCCTGTGAGCTCTGATTAGATGATTTTACATGCTGAGTTCCATAATTGGAGTTGCCTAGTTCCTGACCACTTGTTGGCCAGCTATAATGAGTGTCACTGTTTTAAAGGAATGACTGATACATACACTGCAGGAGCGAGAAAAGAATAGCAAACAAGGATTCCTATTGCTAGTCCTGTGGGGACTAGCAAACAAGGATTCCTATTCAGAAGATGTGTGGCGCTAAAGGTCATTCCTGCCCAGCCTCCCAGGCCAGCCCCCGTGCCCCCACCCACCCACACCTACTTGCTCAGAAATTGAAAATCCACATTCAGACCTCAACACTTCAACCTTGCAAACTGCATCAAAAATTCGAATGCTGGCTATACCAAGGCCTGGTTTCCAGCCCTTGTGTTTTGTCACTTACCAGCTGATTGTCCTTGGGCACCTGTTTCATCTTTCTGAGGCTGCAGTTTCCTCATCTGTCAAAAAACAGATCAACCAAAGAACTTACATGCATATACACCTTGCCCATGGACACAGACGATAGGGTAGTGAAGGACCGGGCTGGGGTGAAAACTGGGTGGAGGAGGGCAATGGGGGTAAAAGGGAGACGTCTGTAATACTCTCCACAATAAAGACTTTTTGAAGAGAGAGACCTAACAAGACCTCGGTGACATTCTGTGGTTCCTTTTAGGCAAGTTGGTTAGAGTGACTCTTCTGAAAGCCCACAGGCCCCGGGGAGTACCCACAAGCTTCAGGGTGTTACTTTATGTATTTGGAAAAGGGAAGGTCTGTACTAAAAAAGATAGACTCTATGTCTGCACTTACAAACTTATAATTTAATAGTAGTGCTAACACATGAAACTAGGAAAAGAAAGCCCATAAAAGATGTACATAGAACACAGTTTTATAAAGTATATAAAAATGGGCCTTGATGTTTGGGAATGTATTAAAATATCCACAAAGCATCTACGCTGTGCTTGTCATCATACTGGATGCTTGAAAAAGGACAAGACGCACCCCTGAAGGTGCCTCAGGTTTGCTGGGGATCAGTGAGTGCTGGGAGCCCAGAGAGGCATGCCAAATGCCTGACTGGGGCGCAAAGTCAAAGATGATGATGTGAAGGTGAAATACAGGCTGGGCCTTAAAAGTGAGCAGGAGTTAGCCAGATAGAAAGGCGATGGAGAATCCCAGCCTGGGAAAATGCAATGGGCCAAGGAACACAGCCTGGAGACAGCAGCTGCAGACGGTTTGGAGTGTCTGGAGCACAGTTTTTGGAGGTGGGAAAGAGCAAGGGAGGGGGCTGACGAGGAGAGCAGAGGGTCCTGGAGCAGAGGCAGCCAGGCCTGGGGGCTGGGATCCACCCCAAAGCACAGCTCTGGGGCACCTGCCGGGAGCTGTGGGGCAGGGGATGTCACAATCCATCTTATTTACATTGCAGGAAGATCATTCTGAAGGCAGAATTGGAGGAGTGGGTCAGTGTGTGTGTGTGGTGGAGAGGGTATGTGGGTAGAGAAAGTTCCCCAGTGTAGTGATAACCACAACAGATATAAATAAAGAGCTTTTGTCCACACATTGTAAGAGAGCCTAAGGGGCCAAATCCTGCCCCTCACCTGATGTTATACAGCCCTGGGCTAATAATTTTTACATTTTAAAATTATTTTTTAAAAAATCAAGATTGAATCGCAAAGGCCCTGTGTATTAGAGGTGAGCATAGGGATAAGACAGCATTGACAGGCTCAGAAGTTGGGACTCAGGGCTTACGTTGCTTTTAGGCTGTCAGGAGCTATGGCTTCTGTGAGAGCTGAGGTTCTTAAACTTTGGTGTTGACCAGAATGACCTAAATATACAGGTATCCAACTACAGTGGCTAAAATGAAAAGACTGACAAAACCAAGTGTTGTCGAGGATACAGACTAACTGGAACTCTCAAACAGTGCTGGTGAGAATCTAAAAATGGTGCAACCATTTTGGAGAGCAATCGGGCCATTTCTTATGCAGTTAAACATATGCTTATCATAGGACCCAGCAATTCCACAGAAAGCCTTTTACATGATTGTTCATAGCAGCTTTATTCTTCACAGCTAAAACTCTGCAACAACCCAGATATCTGTCAAAAAGTGAATGGATAAGTAAATTGTGGAACAGCCACACAATGAATACTACTTACCAATTAAAGGAATCAATGATATGTGCAACAAATTGGATGAATCTCAAAACTTTATACTGAGAGAAATAAGCCAGATACAAAATAATACATACTGTATGATTCCATTTTTATGAAATTCTAGAAAAGGCACTAACTATAGTGAAAGATAGCCCACCGGTGGATGCCTGGGACCAGGAATTTAGGGTGGGGGCATTGAGTGCAAAGGGCATGAAAAAAGGCTGTTGGGTGAAGGGAATATTCTATACCTTGATCATGTTGGTTACAGGAGTGTATGCTTTCATCAAAACTGATTGAACTTTGCACTTAATATGAGTCCATTTTATTGTTTGCAAACTATACCTCAATAAAGTTCACCAAAAAATAAATAATCCAGGCCCTGTGACAAATCTCCTATATCACAATGCCTGTAGGCTGGGCCCAGGGCCTCCGTGTGTTTAACAGACCCCACAAGTTATTCTGATTCGCGTTAAGTTTGTGAATCATTTCCTTACCGTTTTACTGAGCTGGCTGAAAATATGACAGCCATGGCTTCCTCGGCTCGCTCTTCATCAGCCGTGGCTTGTGGAGAGAATGGTGGTGTCACAGACCCTCAGAAGAGACTCCATTCAACTAGAAGCAATCTCGGAAGGTCAAGCAGGCCAATCCCCTGCCTCTGAGCAATCCGAGATACCAATCCGTGAGTTGGTTCTGCCAAGTCTTACTGCAGCAGGAGAGGGTGCCGGTCTCCTGGGACTGGGCTCACACTCGGGGTCCTCAACAGGGAACCTCCAAACCGTAGCCCCAAACCAATCCCCCCAAGGTGAGCAAAGCTCCTCCCACTTAAAGCTCCCCACTGAGCCAAGTCCTTCTGCGGCCTCATTTGTAGCAAAGGCAGCTGCAGCGTCTCTGAAGTTCGGTTATTTACATGTATACTCACTTCTTTATGAAAACTAAGATAGCTATGCGTTGCAGATACTTACAGGCAACCATGCCTGATTTTAAAAAACGACAACATCTCAACTAACGGTTAGGTTGTAGAAAGTTATGATTTTTAACTACAATAAATATGCACGTTTGGAAAAGATGAGCAATTCTGGGTCTGTGATGTTTCTCAGGATGGGTTTAGGAGTTTAGAGTCTAATGCAATACCTGACAGTACCTGTGATAAACAATGCTTCTTTGTCAGTAACTAACCTTCGAAGGTTGCTGCAGCCTGTTTAATTGTGTGAGATAGCTTGCTAGATGTTTAGCGTACTGTAATTTGGAAGGCAATGCATTATGGGTTAAATTAAATTACCACTGAAACATTACTAACAAATTGCTGCCAAGGCTGGAAATGGGTATTATGTTGTCTTCGGCAGTAGACATTTTGCCTTCCCAGAGGCTGGCCGCCTTGCCTGGTTCAGGACTGCTGGTCCTCGGGCACCTGCGTTAAGAGAGCAGCTCAGCCCTAACCGGTTTGGCTCAGTGGATAGAGCATCGGCCTGCGGACTCAAGGGTCCCAGGTTCGATTCCAGTCAAGGGCATGTACCTTGGTTGCGGGCACATCCCCAGTAGGGGGCGTGCAGGAGGCAGCTGATCAATGTTTCTAACTCTCTATCCTTCTCCCTTCCTCTCTGTAAAAAATCAATAAAATATATTTTTTAAAAAATTAAAAAAAAGAGAGAGCAGCTCACTGGTGAAATAGAGCTGGTGTCGCAATGCCATTGCTGCACAAGGAACAGCTTGAATTACAACATCCCCAGACAATGTCAAGAAAATTCAATACCTGAGTCGGAGGAACTTCCACGGGATTATTGGGAAGATTGTTTTTGTCTTTGTTGCATTTATTTTTGTTTATGTCTTTAAAGGTTTTGTTCGGCTTTCAAGCAGCTGTATTCTATAAAACACTTTTTGATCTGGATCTTTTCGGTGAGTAAACCTGGAGCCGAGCAGATCGGCATCCCTCAATCCTGTAAAACAAAACTGCACGTACTGCACGAGTCTCAGAAAAATGAGTGGGAAACAAAGTGGTGTCTAGATCAGCACATCTCAGACGCGTCTAACAGGAGAGCAAGAACGGCTTTGGCGCCTCAGGAGCCAGGTGAGCATATCTGCCACATTCTAGCAACAGGGTCTGGGAGTGAAAGCCTTTTCTGGAGAAACAGTGATGGCGGCATTTGCAGTAGGTGTTAGAGTAACTACTACACACAGAACACTATTTGCTTTCATAGTACACGCCTCAAAGGGTTGTGAAGATGAGTGAAAGGAGGTACATAAGGCACTTAGCACAGTTCTCGGGGCATTATAAGTTCTCATGAAGGGTAATTATCATCGTCATCTTCTTTTTCATCACCAACCCTATTTTAGAAATAGGAAAACTGAGGATCACAGAGACTCAGTCAGGGTCCTGAAGTAGTGAGCGTCGTAACACTCGTGTTTGAGTGACCCTAAGTCCATTGGTTTTTATTACCGATCTCTAGCATCTTCTTGATACATGGCTGCATTAGCCTGCTAGAAAATTTTATTTCCCCTGACACAGAATTTACTTTCTTGGGTCCAAGAAAATAACAGATTTTGGAAACAACTGAGAGGTCTATGGGTATCTGTTGCTGGGTCTCTAGTTAGGGCACTTGGGCTGAGTGAAGGGGGCACACAGGCTGAGGGGTCCCTGGGGGAGGGGCAGGACTCTCTCAGGCTAAGGGAATGGCTTTGTGTGCCTCCTTATTGCAAGTGCCCTGACTCCTGCACCTTGCCCTCCTCTCCTATTCCGAATCAGGGGTAGAGCCCACTGCTACCTGGTTTGCTGGGGTTTGTCCTAAAGAATCTAGGAAATTTAGGATTCACATCAAGTTGTTTCAACAACTTGTTTTGCAGTTTCTCCCAAGAAAACACATAATGTGTCTGAAGTCAAGTGTATGTAATAAGTTGTCTTTTCATAAGGAAAGACATTTCAGCCCTGAGTGATGACAATCGCTTAGCTCGCCTGCAGTTGAGGACACAAATTCATCTGTACTCGGAAAGTATTGCCGACACCAGAAATCGAATGTGTTCGTGGACAGCACAAAGATGGGTTCTGTTGCCACGGTGCCCACTGATGCATAAGTAGATAAGGACTCCACAAAATCTTATTAATAAAGTTGATGTGTCTTCAGTTGACTGGTCGACTATGGCTGCCTTCAAAGTCATTAAACTTCAGACCAGGCTCAAGATTTATTAAGCGATCTTGCTGCCTGATAGTGTGAGTAGGAATATTCTTAGAGCAGCCGCTGTAGTCGTGTTCAGCCACTGGGTAAATTTCCAGCAAGCACGATTTTGAGAAAAACTGAAATCAAGTCTAATATAATTCAAGCACAACAACAGTGCAATAGGGAAGCAAAATTGAAAAATGCCAGATACCAGTGATTTCCTCTTAGACAATTTTACATAATTGACACTAAAGAAGAATTGCTTTAGGAACCCAGGAATCCAGGGAAGAACATTCTTGCTTTACAACGAGGCACTGTTGAGTCTTCATCATCATTATCATCATCATCATCCCAAACATTTATGGGCCACTTACCACACATGAGGCACTGTGCCAAGCACTTCATCTCATTTAGTCCTTCCAACAACTCTATAAAATAGGTGCAATCATTATCTTTCATTTTACAGCGAGGCTCCTGAGGTTTAAAGGAAATAACTTGCCTATGTTTACATAGTTGACAAGCTGCAACGCAAATAATTCGAGTCATCTGTTTCAGAGTCCACTGTAACGGTGCACATTGTTCTCAATACTCTTCATGAATTCACTTCTGACCAAAGTTCAGTGAGGTAGGTACCAGCGTGTATTGGGCACAAACGGTACAGTTTCCCAATTCCCTTGACCACCTGCTTCTTTCCGAAGGCACCTCCCAGACTTTACCACTGCTGGCAGCTCTGCTGGTGCCCTGCCCAGCACCCTTGGCTGATCGGAGTACCACATCATGCATGCTGAGCCTTCTCTCCTCTGACGTTCCTTCCACTGCCGTACTGAGGCTAAGCACCACGCTGCAGACGCTTGGGTCTGGATTCCTGAGTAGTCACCAAGGGCTAGATGAGGCCCCTCACAAGCTGGGGAGACGTTGTTCCCAACAAGATCAACAGGAGGCATGAGCTAAAAAACTGAATGGATAGGCCCCTCTCCTTTCCCCTTCCATGAATGGCCCGATTCTGATCATAAACTCTCTAGGGCAGTGGTTCTCAACCTTCTGGCCCTTTAAATACAGTTCCTCATGTTGTGACCCAACCATAAAATTATTTTCGTTGCTACTTACTAAGCACCACGCTGCAGATGCTTGGGTCTGGATTCCTGAGTAGTCACCAAGGGCCTAGATGAGGCCCCTCACAAGTTGGAGAGACATTGTTCCCAACAAGTTCAACAGGAGGCATGAGCTAAAAAACTGAATGGATAGGCCCCTCTCCTTTCCCCTTCCATGAATGGCCCGATTCTGATCATAAACTCTCTAGGGCAGTGGTTCTCAACCTTCTGGCCCTTTAAATACAGTTCCTTGTGTTGTGACCCAACCATAAAATTATTTTCGTTGCTACTTCATAACTGTAATGTTGCTACTGTTATGAATCGTAATGTAAATATCTGATATGCAGGATGGTCTTAGGCGACCCTTGTGAAAGGGTCGTTCGACCGCCAAAGGGGTCGCGACCCACAGGTTGAGAACCGCTGCTCTAGGGAATACTCCCGTTGAACAACTTACTGTAAAGTGGTGGCTGGCACAGTAGCACGTCACATCACGTGTTTTCTCATCTTTCCTTGCCTCACTTCCCATGTTCCCTTTGCCTGCGTGGTTCTGGCTTTGTGCTTCTCACACGAAGCTTCAGCCCCCTAATCCTTGCCTTGGGTCTGCTGTCTAGAGGTCTAGGGCGAAGGTAAACTATATTCTAATTTTGTATCTAAAAAAACAATGTGGGTTTCAGAGCAGTTAAGTGACTTGCCCTAGATAACACAACCACGGAGGCAGAACCAGTGTTTGAACTCAGTACTAGCAAACACAGAAGCCTAGTGTTGAGGGAATCCATGTAACTTCAGAAACGGGGTTGTTGTGCTGTTCGAAGCACACAAGAGTCTGGTAAGGTGACATGAGACTCTCATATTCACTCAGGCCTGAATCATGTGCATGCACGGGCACCCCCCCCACACACACACACATACACACACACACACACACACACACACACACACACACACACACACCCTCAAGCAGCAAATTCAGGTTGGAGGGACAGTGCTCTCTCTTATAGTTAACTCATGATTTTTAAATTGTTTTTCATGTTAGTTATAAACTTGTTTAGGATATATTTAGCTTATGACATATTTCCAGTTTGATTAAGTAAATGTCTGTTGGGGACCATCCACATGCAATCTACTGCGCAAGCCACTTAATGGTTTTCTGAATTTGATGTCACAGCTAAGCTGGGTGGGGGAAAGCCCACAGTCTGACTAGTCTTGAGTCTGCCCTACCCTTCCAAGAAAAGCCCCTTCCCTGAAACACCATATGAACTAGAGAGAGGTCTTTCTCTGGATTCTAGAGCATCCATTCTTTTTTTCTTTAATCCTCACCTGATGATATGTTTTTTATTGATTTTAAAGAGATAGGAAGGGAAAGAGAGAGAGAAACATAGATGTGAGAGAGAAATATCAATCGGCTGCCTCCTGTACATCTCCCAGCTGGGCATCAAACTCACAATCTAGGTGTGTGCCCTGACTGGGAATCAAACCTGCAACCTTTTTTTTTAAAGATATATTTTCATTGATTTCACAGAGGAAGGGAGAGGGAGAGAGAGATACAAAAACATCAATGATGAGAGAGAATCATTGATCAGCTGCCTCCTGCATGTCCCCTACTGGGGACTGAGCCTGAAACCTGGGCATGTGCTCTGACTGGGAATTGAACTATGATCTTCTGGTTCATGGGTCGATGCTCAACCACTGAGCCACACCAGTAAAGCCAAACCTACAACCTTTTGGTGGCCAGGACTATGCTCCAATCAAGCCACCCAGCCAGGGCTAGAGTACCCATTCTTAACCCCATTTGGGACACACAAAGGGATACCTAATATTACCTCAAAACAGAAAAATTTCTTCAAAAATGTCTAAGCAAATTAACATATATATATATTTAAAACAAATGTATGCCGTCTATCACTTTCAATTAGACATTAGATAAACTCAATTGAAATAAAATAGTATGCTTAAATCCCAAAATGGTGGTATTATGCCTTTAAGGCATCTAGGAAGTCACCAGAATCTTGTATCTGGGGAGTGAATATAAAAATTAATGAAAGCAGCTCCTTGGGGAAACTTATTAGAAGCAATGCTGAAGGATTAGGCTTCAAATAGCTCCTTGGGAATACAGCAAAGTGCTCCTGTTACCTCCCATTGTCAGAGCCTTTGAAATAGGGTGAGACAAGGAGCCTCAGCTTGCCTCTGAATGAGGTGAATGCACAAAACGAGGGAATGTCTGAGTCATACTGAAGGGCAGAGGGAATCCTGTGTTCTCCCACCCACCCCCTCCCTTCATCCGGGAGCTGGAGCATGTGCCCAACTACCATTAGCTCCGTGGAAGGTCTAAGTGCCAAAAGGTGCTGCTCTGAAGGTATTGCAAATGACATTATAAAGACTTCTTTCTTAACTTTCCTTACAGCTCTTTGCATGGAAAACATTCATCTTTGTAAACATCCTTTTTCACATTTTTGTCTTGTTCCCTCTAGGAGAGTTAGGAAGAATTCTTATAGTGCCACCCCCTTAAACGGAACATTCAAAGGCTAAATATGATCTAAATATGTCCTTCTAAACCAGTTTGGATTCCTCCCCCAAAGACATCCTGAGACAAAGACTTTATTTGACCAGTGATCTCTGGGAGGAGATTTGAGTTAGTGGGATGTGAGGAAGGGGACGGAGAAAGCTGATAACTTGTACATCGATAAGGAGGTTACTGCTGTGGGTATCTGAGGGTCCTGGGGACCCTCCAAGAAACCATGTGGAATCACCCCACCTGAGGACAGAGAGACTGGGCATTATCCACCAACTCCCAGGCCCCATTGGTGGGGGGCTGCCCCAAGGGAAATGAGCTGCCTGGCACTCCACTATTCGTTTGGAGGGTGGGGAGCGAGCAGGAGAAAGCCTTGGGGCAGAGAAGACATGGCTGCAGGTGCCGGAGGAGAGAGGCTGTGAGGAGAGAGCCTGTGGGGTGCTGGAAACCGTCTTCGCCTGCAGCTGCAGGAGAGCTCACTTAGCTGTGGGATATGGGGCAGCGCAACTATGTTCACTTACTCCCACCTCACTTTTCTCATGTGTGTTTCAAAAGTTCTTGACCAGATTGTCTTAAAGAAGAATCGCACCTCTGGCTCTTACTAGTTGGTAACCAAAGGCTAACAACCTCTCCAGGTCTCAAGCCCTTACAATGGAGATGGTGATTGTGTCCCCTTCATATGGCCCCGAAAAGACTTAAATGTGACAATACAGGTAAAGCTCTTAGCACAGTGGCCAAGTGCTCGATAAAAGGGTGGGCATTATTATCAGTTTTGTTTGTCCTACTCTTTGGGGTGTGTGTGTGTGTGTGTGTGTGTGTGTGCTCAATAAAAGGGTGGGCATTATTATCAGTTTTGTGTGTGTGTGTGTGTGTGTGTGTGTGTGTGTGTGTGTGTGTGTGTGTGTGTTTTCAGAAGAAATAGTGTGGGACCAAGATTTTTGAAGCTCTGCTACCTAGTTAGTGTGTGATCTTGAGAAAGTCACATGATATTTCTAAGCTTGAGTTTCCGTATCTGTTAAATAAAAGGGTTAGAATAAACTTGTGTTTGGAAGGGGGAAGAAAAGGTTTTTAGTCAAGGAATCCTAAATTCAAACCTAAATGCCTACATGTCAGTGTGGAGACTAGCAATTTACAGAGGCAAGGGGCCCTGGCAGCATTTTGTGGGGCTTCTGCTATGGGACCCACTTTGAGGGCCCCTGTGCTCCAAGGAACACAGCCTTAAACCTCTGGCCTGGATACTGAGTTCCTCAAATATCTTCCAGTTGCAAGTAACAGAATACACAATTGGAGCTGACTTAAGCAGAAAGGAGGATGCATTGAGTTAAGAAATGGAAACAAAATCCCCATCTAGATTGCTTTCAATAACTGCTGGGTCTGGGACCAAGTGGTACCACCAGGACCACGTTTCCCTGCACACTCAGCTCCCTGTCCTTCTCTGCTGCTCCATCTCGACAGGCCTGCCCTCCTGGTGGCAGGAAGACTGCCAGCACTTTCTGTCTACCTCCCATCTTAGGAGCACAAGAGAAAAAGTTTCCCCCAAGAGGTGTTGAGTCTTGGTATTGACCTGTACTGGCCCAAATAAGGGTGAAGCATGTTCATATCTGAACCAATTAGCACATCAGGACAGGGAGTATGCTCAACCATTGGCTTGGACCACAGGGTCTTGCCTGAGAAGAGCTGCCGGCAGGGGTGAAGAGGGGGATTGCTGTTGCCAGCAGAGGGAGGGAAAGGTCTCATGTGGCAGAAACAACACATGCCCACTCTGAGTCTATCCTACTCTAACCTCTAACCTCTGCTGACTCCTTCTGAATTTATGAATTTATGAAAACCTCTGATTTTCACCATCTAGGCTGCCTCCTTCCTTTCCCACAATACCTTGTTATCACATTAGCTGAATAAATAATAGATCAATAAATATATGTGAAGCACTCACTCTGAATTTTGTGGGGAAAATAAGACAACTTGAGACTAGACCCTTTTCCTCAAGGGGTGTATCACCTCGCTGGGTAGAAAAATAGAACTACCCTGGTTATGTAGGTTCCACAAGCAGAGCAAGGTCATAAAGGGAGAGATCAATGATGTAAATGGTTCCAGATAGATGAAAATGTTGGTCAAATGTGACAAGGTGAATTTCAACAAGGATACATACAAGGTCCTATACTTAGGTACAGGGACCCTTGGGAACCATTGAAGGTTTTTAATCAGGGAAGAGATAGGGTCAAAGCAGTGGTCTAGGAAGAATTATTTGGCCATACATGTGGATGAGTCAGAGCAGGAAAATATGGGAAGGTAGGGGCAAGTGTAGAGTTCATTGGAATAGTGTGTGTACACCATGAGGTTACAAAGTCTAGGATCTGAGATACTAATGGAAAGTAAAATTCACATTGGAAATGAACTGGGTGGAGAAGGTAGAGAAGGATGAGTTAAGTAAGAAAATTGTGGATAGTAACTCTGAATACTTGAGGCTAAAAGACTGGGGAATGGTGCCATTAGAAGTAGGAAAGTTGGAGGAAGGAACCCTGACTGGGACATTGGGAGCAGGACGGAGAGGGAATGGGAAATAAAGTGTTTTAGACATTCCACACTCATGATGCTGGACAGACATACAGGTGGTAATCTTCAAAGAGCAGTTGAAAATTTGGTTCAGGGCCAGGGAAGAGAAGTTCAACAGAAGACTGATTAGGGAGTCAACTTCCTAGAGGTAAGAGTAGATGAGCTTAATGCCATTTACCTACCAAAACAATAGGCCATTGGAGAAGCAACCCAGACCTTTGGCTCCTCCATTTGCTAGCCAAGTGACCTTGGCCTCAGTCTCCTTATTCATACATTGGAGTTAAATAACCACAAAAGTCGCATTGACCACGGGCACAGAGTCCACATGGTCGGCTCTCTTCTCTTACACATTCCTAGTTGTATCACTGCCTAGTCATTACCTACCTCTCCACAGGGCATGCCCAGGCCTCTGCATATTGACCCCCATTTTTATTTCAGTTAAACCACAACAAACAAGAGTTGTACATCACATATTTCACATAGTATCTTAACACTGTTGGATCATTTTCAACCTTACACACTCCCCACTGCCTACTATCCCTGCCTCAAATAGAAACATCTGAAAAGGGCTTTCTTCTCCCACTTGGATAAATTTCTACCGAATTTATCTTTGACCAAGTTTAAGTTTTCCAAATAGTATTTTATTCTTCAGCTCTCTATCTTAAAAACCTCAAGATGCATGTCCTATCCATTGTCTCTGCCCATAAGAAGGACAATGAATGCCCATTGTCCCTTTTATCATTAAGACAGAGCATCTATGTGACAGTCCTTTCTCACATTAGAATTTGAAACCAAGGAGATAAGTTATTTGGACAGAAACATTTCCCCTGCTGCATAGCAATGGGCTGGTATCCAAGCAGGGCCTAAGGGCACATCTCCAAATGGCAGATGGCAAATAACTGGCTTTGTATAAGTAACTCAACCTGATGATTACATCTAATAATTCCTGGCCCGATCCTGGAGACTCTGCCAGTACAGGGAGCACTCCCACTGCCCTTTCCAATTATGGAGCATCCTAGACAGGAAGTATGCCTTCCTTTAAAAGGCTGTATTTGTGTTTATGTATATGAGTGTATGTAGAGGTTAAAGTGTACTATACTGCCCCACACAAGTTGGCAGTAATTTTTACTGGTTCTTAAGTATTGCTTTTAATAAATCACTATTACTATACTAGAGGCCTGATGCATGAAATTCGTGCAAGGGGCTCAGCCCTCGAAGCCCCAGCTTCATCTGGAAGGTCGTCTGGAAGGTTGTTTGGCTGTCCGGTCTAATTAGCATATTATGCTTTTATTATTATAGATGTATATACTATATGCCCAGCCTCTGAGCCAAACGATAATCCTACTTATGTAAAGCAACATCATTATATATTTTGTGATATATATTATTTATTATATGGCAAGTACTGAAATTACTCTCAATTTTCACAGGAATCCCTTGAAGGGTGTCGTATTAACTTCACATTACAGGTTAGGAAAACAACTTGCTCAAGTCTATGTGGTTGCAAAGGTGGACTGGGAGTTTGGATTTGAGTATTCCTGGCAGGTTCTCATCTATCTTAGCTATCACTAAGGGTCAGTACATATTTGTTAAATGAAGGCATGAGTGAGGGACTGGAAATCCCACACCTTTCATCTCTATGTTATTGTGGATGAAAAACGGGCCACATACTAAACCTGATAAACTCAGGGGAGGCCAGCATGGTGGGCCCTCCAAACTCAGAGAATGAAAGTAACCACACATAGGATGGCCTGAACATTAAAATTCCTAAAAGGGATTGATGGCTGATAGTCCCATCCCAAGCCTGTAGCTTCCTTGACAAAGGCCAATCTTTACGTAAAGTAAGCTTGTCTCTTATCCTTTTGCATATAGGATAACATTGCTTTGAAATGTCACCGTAATCTTCACTTCCAGACCCCTCCGGGCACAACCACACACCAAAGCAGGAGACCACAAAACCCCTCCTTGTTATGTTGTTCCCCAAATATCATCTCTATGTGCTGTAAATGTTCATTATTAACTACCCTGTACCCACCAATGTAAAAGAAGTATGTGTCTCTCTATTTTGCTTTTTATCCAATCCCAGAGATTTTCCCTGCTTTGCTTTCTCCCACCCCCTAATGTACCACCAATGAACTTCATGTAACCCTCTTTGTATCTCCTCCGTTGATTCTAATGTATAACATAAGCTGCAAAAGTGCCATTCTCCAAAGAATCTTCTAAATCTGTTGACATTTTTATTCCTGGCAATTGTCGTCACTTTGTCTCAAATAAACTCATAAAAATTCTCTACAGGTTTGGATGTTTCTTACATCAACATTATACTGGACCAACTTATAGTCACAATAACAAGCCCAATGTCTTAGACATGGCATATGTCTCATAGTGCAGATAGTTGACAATTACAGAATATTTAAGAATTGTCTTTAAAAAACCTACCACCAGCTGGTTAAAATAACCTGTGGTACATCAAAACAATGGAATATTATTTGGCACTAAAAAGAAATGAGCAATCAATCATGAAAAGACATGGAGGAATCTTAAATGCATGTTATTATGGGAAAGAATCCAATCTGAAAAGGCTACATACCACATGATTTTAATAATATGACATTCTGGAAAAGGCTAAACTGGGGAGACAGTAAAAAAAAAAAAAAAAGGAATCAGTGATTGTCAAGAGGTGGGGGATGCAGAGGGATGAATAGTGAAATCACAGGTGATTTTTTAGGGTAGTATACTAGTAATGCCTTAAATAATACTATAATGGTAGATAGATGTCATTGTACACTTGTCTAAACACACAGAATGTAAAACACCAAGAGTGACCCCTAAGGTAAACTATAGACTCTGGGTGATTATAATGTACCAATCAATGTAGGTTCATCAACTGTAACAAATGTATCAGTCTGGTGTAGGTTGCTGATAATGGGGGAGGCTAGGTATGTATAGGGGAAATGTCTGTACCTTCCTCTCAGTTTTGCTGTGAATCTAAAATTACTCTAAAAATAGTCTTTAAAAAAAATAAAATAAAAATAAAAATAGTCTTTAAAATAGTAACACCAAAGGAACAAAATCCATGAAGTTGCACAAACAGACCAAGACTGTTTCTGCCTGGACAATACCTGCACTATGCTCTGAGCTTCTTTATAATCGCCACTGACCACCACCATTCCTCAGGTCAGAATCTAGGCTCAGATAAGCCACACATAACAAGGACTGGCCAAAAGACATATAGATCAGCTTGGACCATTCATTTCCCACATTAGGATTACAGCTTCAGGGAATTAAAATACATTTGCAAAGAATTTCATGTGAACGAGGCATGATGCTAGGTCCTAGGATTGAGGTCTAACCTTCCTTACTCACAGTCTGGGTTCTGGACTATGATCCTTCATGCTCTGGGACACATCACTGCTATTTCCCATCCCTGGGATCTTATAGATGACCCAATAGGCTGGTCAACACACAATATCCACACACTACGTATCCCTTGGCCTTATAAAGCTACAGAAGCAGCATGCTATTGATATTTGCTAGTGGTTCTTGCTCTCTGCTATTCAAATGTGTGCCAACATTTCTCCAAGTTAAATTAAATGGCTGCAAGGAATGAAAATCCATTCACATTTGGCTCTCCCCCTTGTTTTTTTTTAGAATAGTTCCCTCTTTTTGACTCATGTCTCCTTCTAACACGTGACTGTTCCTTTCTATTAGAGGTTATCTCTCGAGTTCACTGCCAAGTCCATTTTAATTCTTGAATTCCCTTATGAGATACTCATTCGAAACAAATTGCTATCCTGTCAGTTACACCACTCTCTTCCTGGCATGGGAATTGTATTTCTTTAATGGCTTTATTCCTCTAAACATATTCTTTTTAGAGGCCTCCATTATCCGCCAGTCCTTGGAGGGAAGCACTGGCACTCGGAGAATAGGGCTCTTTGCTGCCTAGAGGCTTGAGAAACAAATCTGAAATATTTTAAAACTGAAAGAGCTCCTGAGCTGATGTGTGTCCTGGATTGACTGCTACTGGGCACTGAGCACCAAACGCGAGACAGAACAGCAATTATTCTTCCCAGCGGTCAGGGTGCCAGATGAGGTTTTCCTGCACTTAAAAATGGACAGAGGTTTGCAGTAATTGAATGAAATAATGTACAGTAATTTAAAATATTGTTCACTCGAAGAGAGATTAGGCTTTAATTAAATAGTGTCATTTAATATACCGTCCAGCAGACATTATAATTGGTTTCTTTCGCAGAGAACACAGTAATAGCTAAGCTTTACCGAAGTGATAATGGTACTCATTTAGCCCAGCGGATACATAAACAGCTTGCCTGCATCTGACACCCCCGATGAGCAAGAAGTAAGCTTTGATCGTGACATCTACACAACTCTTAATTAGTCATTTCTTTCTGAAATAAAATTACAAATAACCCAGACTAAATAAACCTTGTTTACATTAAACAGGCGTGTGACCTGGGGTTTTCAGGGGTATTAAGCTATTCGTTTCTAGGGCTACAATAAGGCAGGGTTATCTTCAAAGCAGTTAGGTATGAAATGACATTTCATTTGAGCAGGGAGAATGGCACTTTTTTATTTTTAAAACCTGGTCTCAATGCAAACTAGCCCTCCGCAGTGCGCTCAGAGACGGCAGACAATTTTCTGGCACAACAACAGCTGTGTGTTTTAACGCCTATCTTCTGCTGGTCATTTACAAGGACGTTTTCATTTCCAGGCTTGGCTCCTGTTTCCTCCGCTCGTTCCCCGAAATGTGATACAATAAGGTCCTATTCTCCCCGAGCCATTCTGCTCGATAATTCTGAACAAAGCCAGAAGGGCGTGGGGAGAATTCAACTGAATCTAAAAGAAAAAATAAATGCCTTCTGAGGCCTAATGGCCCAGAGAATTACAAAGTAAGCAGAGATTAGATTAAATTCCTTTTGCTAAATTCTTTGTTTTCAAAAATACATGCGCTGCACCTAGGGGTGGAAAACATTCATTTCCCTGTTTGCAAATGACCATCAACATGTTTATTTTGGAAAAGAATGGAAACATTGATTATAGCAAAGAGCTAGCTGGGTCAGGTGTCAGAAAAACAGGCTGGCTCTATCACTGGGTGGAGACCCAGAACTGGAATCACGGGGTAGGGTCCCTGGGGCATAACTCCACCTTTATAGACATTCCAATGGATTATTAGGGACTTGGTACAGCATGTGAGAACTCCTCCCTGCCCCATTAGAACTTCGGGGGGGGGGGGGGCGTTCCAATGGATTATTAGGGACTTGGTACAGCAGGTGAGAACTCCTCCCTGCCCCATTAGAACTCGGGGGGGTGTTCCCTGGTTCGTCCTCAGAAGATGAGAACCGTGACTGGGGACATCGGAATGACGTGTAAATGGCATTTCGAAAACTCTAACACAGGGATACTCCCTGCAAGCTCCAGAGAGCAGGCAACCCAAACTGAACTAAATCAAGCCTCAGAGACTGCTGGGTTCTTGCCGTTAAAGGACAAACCTCATGCCAACACAATTGCAAATCAAGACACACTCTCAAGGACCATCACGGCCACTGGAGGCCACGAGGACTCCTGTTATTTCCTTTCGGGTTTTTTCCTTACAAAGCAAACCATGCTCGCCAGACTGAACCACCACAGAAAGGGTGACTGTGCTCTGGACAATTAGAGCCTCCGCTTTGCTGCCCTGTAAATGCCTCTTTAAGCGGGGCCATCCGGTTGCGCCCAGAGCGCTGTCTGGAAGGTCCCCACTGACCTCGTCACTGCCAAATCCAGTGACCTGCTTTAGGTCATCGGCCTTCTTGACCTTTCGGAGGCAATTCAAACAGCTAGGCACTGCCTCGTGGGCACTCTCCTTACTGGCCACAGCAACCTTCTGTGAGACCCCTCCTCCTCTTCTCTGACTGCCAGAGTAATAGTTCCAAAATGTGGTTATGCTCGCTTTACCCATTTAAATAATTCTTTGGCTTCCAGCTTCTACAGGATATAAAACCAACTTTTGTATGGCATGGCATAAAAAAGCCTTGAAAAGGGCCTCAAATATTCTGACACACACACTCTCTCATGCACACACACACACACACACATGCACACAATTTCTAATGATTATCTCAGCACTCCATACATTTCCAAGTTTCTGTGTCTTCACCCATTTCCTTTCCTTTTCTCTTTTTCTTCCTCTTCACCGTATAGGACCCATCTCTCAAAATCCTTCTTGGCTCACTAGACTGGAAACTCCACGCAGGCACACAATGCGTTCGCTACAGTGAGTTAAGTTGGCGTTCCCAAATACTGAGTCACACTGTTCGTCCTGTTCCACTGAACTTGCTACAGACTTTAAGCATCACAATTTTTATTTCATGCCTTACGTGAGACGCAGGCCTACCAAAAATGAGTTTGTCCAGGTCGGAGACCTTATCTTCGCCAGGTGCTGGGCACACAGTAGCACCTCAGAACTGCTTTCTGGGTGAAGGAAGAGGATGTGGAAAGTGGCCATGTGCGTATGAAGAGGTGGGTTTCCCTCAGCACGCCTCTGCTTTCCCCCTTTGCCAGGGTGGCATTTGCAGGCTGGGGCCTTTTAAATTCTGTCTCCTGGATTCCTGCTGTGAACAGGTTGTCACAGAGTAGGCAAGAAGTGATTTGGCACTTCACCTACAGCCCAACTCATAGCCTCAGGGATAAAGCAGCCTATTCCAATCTAATCAAAGGGCTGCTTCATACGGCTTTATTTGCCCAGATTCTCTGCATTCTGCTGCCTACTCCCTTAGACACCCACCAGGAAATAACAGCAGCCTCCGGAGCCTGCAAGATGAACCCACTGGGATTGCAGCCATTCCCCACCATTGAGCAAACCGCCTCCTGAAGTGCCCATACATTTTGCATTAAACACAGTGCATCAAGTTAAAAATAAAACTCAAGTTGTTTGGTTAATGGTTTTTCCAGGCCTGAGGTCAAGACCAGACCACCGATCCGTCTCTTCCAGAAAGTCGGCCGGTCCTGCTGCCTGCCACAGACACTGTTCAGCTATTATGTGGCACATGAAGCACTTTCATTCATTCTTAAACCTAATGTCCAATTAACTGCGAAAGGGATTCATTAAATAATTTAAACTAGATCCAAATTAAAGGGCAGTTTTCTTAGACGCGTTTGCAAAGAAGTTCAATTCGACTGAAAGAAGTCATCATTTTAAGCCCATGTTGGTTTGGGACACACTTTAATGGGGGTAACTTTGAATCAGCTCCATTTATATCTTTTTTTCATGGGCAGCATAGGGAAATGTTGCCTGTGACACCCATATACAACATTTTCTCCTTGACAATGTGTTTAAAGTTAATTCTTTTGAAAAATTATGTAAAAGAGTTTGGGTCGTAATTATATGTTCAGCTTTTACATGAGAGGACCTGTTAGACTAGATGATGAATCATATTCATTGCCAAGATGCTAGAAAAAAAAATCCCTGAGTACCATCTGGAAAACTGGTGGGTCGTAGATATCATTCGTGTCAGCTTATTCTTAGAGGAGCTGGGAATAGAACTCACAACATCTGACTGCTCCCTGGCCTTTCCACCTCACCTACTGGGCCAGGAAGACCTGCCGTCCGAGCTGAGTCAGAGGATAGCTGGCGAATTCAAAAGCTATTTGTAAAATGCACTGATGTGCTAGGGAATGCAAGAGGGACAATTAATCTCCTGTTCCCGAGAGCCAGTTTCTCTACATTTGCATGCAATTCTCAATGCCAACAGAAAACAGGTAAAATTATAGAAATCCTGCAAGTATTTCTCTCAAGTCTAGGGCTTGATCCTGTCCATCAGGGTTCCTGGGACAACTCCCCACCTGAAAAGTTTATTATTCCTTTCTCCAAATGGTGAGTCCAAAGAGAAGTAAATAAATACGGTCCCTTCAGCGGACCTTCCTCAGATGACCTGAGTCTCAAGTTCACTCTAATGACCACCTGCAATACGCTCAACCCCCTGGGCCAAAGGAGCTGTTATTGCAGGCAGACCTTTTTCCTGGTGCACCTTCTTTTTAAAAAAATATATATTTTATTGATTTTTTACAGAGAGGAAGGGAGAGGGATAGAGAGTCAGAAACATCGATGAGAGAGAAACATCAATCAGCTGTCTCCTGCACACCCCCTACTGGGAATGTGCCCACAACCAAGGTACATGCTCTTGACCAGAATCGAACCTGGGACCCTTCAGTCCGCAGGCTGATGCTCTATCCACTGAGCCAAACCAGCCAGGGCCTAGTGCACCTTCTTAATAGACTTTCTGGGCCTTCCATTTGTCTTTACTTTCTCCATTGAATGTCATCATCATCATTGCCATCACCACCACCACCACCACCACCACCATTGTCATCATCATCATTTACATCAAAACACTTCCAGTAGCCCTCTTTGTAATGAGCAGATGATTAGTACAGCCCCTCTCCTTCACCATAAATCAGGCTAGGGAGACAACATAGGCCAGAGACTTTCAAGCAATGAGATCCCCTCTTCACGATGTCCCTGCTGTTCCCAATGCTGGTTTCCAGCTGCTATTCCTCACAGGAGTCGCCAGCAGTGTCTTTTGACAGCTGTTCCTAGGGGGGATCTCCAACCAACAGCACTGCCTCCCCCTTTTTGGTTCCCCCATCCCCGTTTGTCACCTGGGAATTTTTCAGCTGCTCCCATCAGTGCTTCTCTTGTCTCCTGGAGCAGGTCTATAACTTCCTGATAGCTTAGAAGCTTCCTGTACAGCCTCAACACCACCTTTAGAGAGCAGCTCTAAGGAGGGGCCAGTCAGAGTCTTCTAGAAGTACTAGCTACAACGCTGAACAGCTCCTTTATTTATAAAGAGGTACAGGGCTACACAGCATGTCTACATGCATTATTGATTTTCATTTCACAAAAGTCATGTGAGGTAGGTGGTATTATTTTATAGATGAAGATCATGGCAAAAAGCCCCCAATTTTTCTTGTGTTTCTCTGCCCTCACTTGCACTTTTGAAAGGCATAAGGAAACCTAATTACTCCGCTCTTGTCACTTCTGTGCTCATCTATAATTCCCCAATGTCTGCAGAATAAAATCCTTACTCCTTAACCTAGGGCACAAGGCTATATGCAATATGATTAAAGCCTTCTTCTCCCAGTCCCCTCTTACGTGCGTGCTATGATCCAGCCAAAATGAATTACTGGGTACCTCACACTCACCCATCTATGACAGACACCATGATGCGGTGAGAAAAGCAGTAGGTTTGGTTACAATTTTTTTTCAGATCTCTATCATTAACCAGCTTTTTGACCTTGAGAAAGTAATTTAAGCTCTCTGGGGCTCCGTTTCTAAAAATCAATAGGAAATATATTGATTGGTGAACAAATAGACATGGCCCTTGCTATCCTGGAGCCCACCCTGGGCTGTGAGGGGGGTGGGGATGGGAGCTCAATCTTGGTGCTAGTCAAGTGTTGTGGGTGGCAGCCCAAAGAGAGTGCAGAACAGGGAACTGAAGGACATTTGGATGTGGGATGGGAGAATGGTCCATGCTAGGGCTGAGGAAGGAAGCAGAGGCCAAATCATGAAGGCTCTGTTCAGGAATCCTTTATTCCAAGGGAAATGAAGAGCACTCACAGGGTTTGAAACAGGGGAAGAATGTGACCAAATCTGCACTCCACGGTGATCCCTCTGGCTGCTGTTTAGAGAATGGATTGAATGAGGATGGGATGAAAGGGCAAGCCTGGAAGCAAAATCAGCTAATGGAAGGTGGTTGCAACGGCGCATGAGAGACGGTAATAAAATACCTGGCTCTTGAGGTCATCATGAAAATTGACAAAATATAGCAAGTACAGTGCCTGGTACAGAAGCTGGCACTTGATCAAGAATTTCTGGCTCCTTCCCTTCCCACCATTGGCATTCACTAAAAATCACAGAAGCATGGAGAACCAGACAATAACAGTAAGACAATATGTATATATTTCAACTTTTTCAGGTAGCATATCCATTTGGTATTCTGATTTATAATATAAATTTCCAGGATGCCTATTGTTGTTATTAAGGTTGTAGTATTTCATAACGTGGTCTATTTTCATTTCCCATTACATTGTATGCCTTGTTTCCTATTCCTTTGCTCTCTCTGCAAATACGTTTATTATAATTCAAACAGCAAACAAGGGCCTTTGCTTTGATCAGGGTCTGACAGAAATCATTGGTAAAAAGCTGAACTGCCCATTGTCTAAAGAATCTTATGAGAACTGGAGATAATGAGGTAGAAAACAGAAAAAATATTGACTGGATACAACTACAGAAGTCAAAATGCCACCTAATCTCATCAGAACTTAAAAGAAACAGTGAAATGTTTTAAATTGGAAGTTTAAAGGTGCAAAGGCTCAGAAATGAAGAGTAATTTTTTAACATGTCTCTGTTTGAGGATGACAGGGCTCAGATTCTTTTCATTAATATCCAATTTGACTTTATATTTTGGGGGATCAATCACATAATTAAAATCGGATCTGATAACTGATGATAGCATAAAAGCACTTGTTTATACTATACAATATTGAGAGGTCTTAAGAGGGAAAAAGCTCACAATAAAAATAAGAATTATGGCCATGAAAGAAAAGCAGACAGATCGTTTATGAGTTTTCCCTGTGTGTGCTCTGAAAAGACAAGATAATTCATTTTCCATGTAAAACATCCTTGAGAGTGAGAAGAAAGTTATTTCCAGCATTTTCTGAATCTGCTCTGGGTAATCAATCAAGATACAGAATTTGGAACTAGGCAGCACCCTCCCCAGTGGATCAACCTTTCAAAACAGATCTGATACCAAACCAGAAGGCAGGCCCGTAAGTTCTGGCCTTACTGTGTAGAATGGAGAGGATATCTCTTCTCTACTAGTGTGGATACCCAAGCTCATATATGGCCTGGAGTCCTCTCATACAAATGAGAGCTTTCATAGATGAAGAAGGTATAACTTTAAAGTTACTGAACCAATCAGGCAACCCTACTTGAGGAGAAAAGCCCTACAATCTGTCTTTAGCCCCAGGTCACCCCATCCCAGGTTCCCTCCTCACTCTGTCTGCTCTCCTTTGAGGTCCCAGCATGCCTTGGGGCTGAGTCCACATGGGCGATAGCTCTTTGTAAAATATTTTCTGAAGAAGATTCAGAGTTTTAATGCTGTTACCTTCTTCTAAGGCAGCGGTTCTCAACCTGTGGGTCGTGACCTCTTTGGAGGTCGAACGACCCTTTCACAGGGGTCGCCTAAGACCATCGGAAAACATATATATAATTACATATTGTTTTGTGATTAATCACTATGCTTTAATTATGTTCAGTTTGTAACAATGAAAATACATCCTGCATATCAGATATTTACATTATGACTCATAACAGTAGCAAAATTACAGTTATGAAGTAGCAATGAAAATAATTTTATGATTGGGGGTCACCACAACATGAGGAACTGTATTAAAGGGTCGCGGCATTAGGAAGGTTGAGAACCACTGCTCTAAGGCAACATCAGAACAATATTTTAATGACAAAATGCTCATCAGCTTTTTTTCCTAGTTGATGTTTTCCTTTGGGATTTTTTTCTATGGTCTTAGTGGATCTATGTCCATTTCATCTATGATGCACTTATCAATGCTATTTTAATAAAGGTAATAACTTAAAAACTCACACCTGTTCCTAGGATTCTTTAAGGTTAATTTCCAGGAATCTGAACGGGAAGGAATCTGAGCTTCTATTGGCAATCCTCAGTTATGGTCTCAGAGGGTAGCAAAGAGGGTTTAGAGAGCTCTTAGGGATGGGGGAGGGCCACTCCTCTCAGTCACTAAGTCTGTCTTCCCATCAGCGTTCTGAAATAAGAAGCTGGAGATCAGCTGACTTCAGTCCTGCCCAGGCCACAACTCCCAGTAGCAAAAGGCTCACCCGGGGCTCAGGCTTGCAAGTACAATGTGGGCAAAGGAAGAGTGAGCTGAGCAGGTGAGCACCTCTACCTTGGATATTGTTGTTTGGAGAGTCCAACCTGAATCCATGGGGCTCTTGGATAGGCAATCCAGTCGTCAACTTAATTTTTAATCCAACGACAGGCTGTCAGTTTACAAACATCTTTAAGCCTGGCCAGGAAATAATAGTTTGAGTTTTTTCAATGAGAAGTATTCACAGGTTTGGAAAGGAGCACCAGAGGCTATGTCTTCCTAGGCGATTAAGAGAGAGCAAAAGTTTTTGCAGGAACCCAACACCATCAAAGTTCTCTATTCAACAACTGTTCATTGAGCATTTACTATGAGGTCAAGAAATAACATAAATGCTATGTTTGCCATCTGTCTAAAATTTCTCATGAAGAAATATCAGCTACTTACTATCTATCCTAGCACAATAGAATCAGTATAATAGAATTTGTAGCCTAGAAAGATCCTAGAAATGGAATTCAAATTCTCTTTTTAGCCATGAGGAAATAGAGTCTATGTGAAAAAAGTAGGTCTCAAACTCAGATCTCCTGGCTCACCATCAGTGCTCCGTGACTGCCTCATGAACCTTCTTGCAGGCTGCAGGAGTACAATTGAGTCCTCAGAGAGATATGCTGAAGCATCCAAACATTTGTTTTCAATTCATCATAAGCCTTTATTCAATGTCCACTTAGGACTGCATTGTACTTTCATTGGGGGCCCAAGCATTCTTTCATTAAAAATTATTAAAAACTATATTCAACAACTGCATTGGTAGAAAGATGAATTTATTAATATATTAAAATGTTTTATGACCCAAAATTTTGTTTTTTGTCTTCTGATTTTAAAAGAAATCTAAAATGTTGTATGGGCTACTAGAAGTTTCGTGGGCCCATGAGTTAGTTCTGCACACATCAGATGCAGGGCAGGGAATGAGATCCTAAAAAGGAGTTGGAAGAAAAGTGAAGACCTTCTTGCCCTCAGCCAGCACATAAGATAGTGGGGAGAGAGGATTTAGAATGTACTTTGTTCTGTATCCTCTTCAGACCTAATAAAAGTTAGCATTTACTAAAATAAAAACTGTGCTCGTCACAGGTCATTTCCTACATCAATGTCTCTCCACTAAGGAAACCAGACACAAAAATTTTTGTTGAGTCACACCTGTCAATTGTCCTGCCCTCTTTTGCCCAACCATTTCTTCTTCTTTTTTTTTTTTTAAAAAGAAAATCCTCATTTGAAGATACTGATTTCTAGAGAGAGAGTGGAAGGGAGGGAGGAGGGGCAGAGAAAGATGAAAAAAGGGGGGAGAGAGAGAAAGATGGAAGAGAGGAAGGAGGGGAGAGCAAGAGAGAAAAAGAGAGAGAGAGAGAGAGAGAGAGAGAGAGAGAGAGAGAGAAACATCAGTGTAGGAGAGATACATTGATTGGTTGCCTCCCATACATGCCAGGAACTTGCAACCTAGATATGTGCCCTTGACCAGGAGTTGACCCTTTGGTCTGTGGGGCCTATGCTCTAACCACTGAGAAAAACTGGCCAGGACTTGCCCAACCATTTCTAACCGCAGCCAACCATCCCAGGAGCTGTGGTAATAAGCCCATCTTCAGTGGGGTAATATCTTCTCTCACTCCATCATCAGCTAGATGATTGGTGTCATCTTTCTTAATAAAAAGCCATTGCCAGAAGCTATCTCCACTAAATACTCTTGACATCACTTCCTTTAATAGAGCTTAAAAGTTATAAAATATTTAAGCAGCAAGGCGTGACAGAGCATTTATTACTCTGGGCCATTCATTCAGCTCTCTTTCCTGGTGTGAGACAAAATGCTAAAGGCCAGGCCTTCTGTGAGTGTGGACGCTGAATGCTGACACATTGGGAAAACAGTTTTACTATCAATGTTGGTTTTAAAAATAATTATTAGATGGGAAAGACCAGCACAGATGATTACCATGAAAATAAACTGATCCTGGCAGTGCCAAGTCTCTGCTCTCTATCCTCTGATTAATCCACAGTGTTGTAGTCTCCCTATACCATTGGACAACTAACTTATTTGAGTGAGGCCTTCGTGAGCAGGGTAAAACCTGTGTGGACCACTAACACCATCTATTCCTACTCTTTGGTGGAAAAAATGGATGATGATAATAAGAACTGGAGAGGAGCTAAATAGAAACAAAAAAATAACTGTGCAATATTACATAAAAACAAATAAACTTTTAACAGAAGTAAGAGCTACAGCAACTAGCTGATTAATATTAGGAGGAGAACAACAATGAAGAATGACAACCATCCCCAAATCAACATTCATTCGGTACTGAAAGGATTCATTCTTTCTCAAAATTTTCACAAATGGCAATTATCTATAGGGTCTTATGCCCGATAGGAGCTTTTCCATTTTAGCAGAATAACTATTATGCCTTAGCTCTCAGAATGTGTCAATTTATAAATATCAAATTTCAATAAGCCTCAATAATTCATTTTCTAGATCGCCAGACAGTGGCTATTAGTTGTAAGCAAAAATGAAAATACGCATACAAATATGACCTATTTGCGTATCTGACCCAGAGAAAAGACTTGCAACATTGAATGGCTTCTCACTTCACCCAGTGGGCTGTACTTTGAGAAACAGTGCTCTACTAAGACATGCTTATACATAGTAGGTGCTCAAGAAAAAATAAAAGTTTGATGCTAATAGTTCCCATTATTCCCCTTTTCTTTTTAGTAGGATGATCAATCATTACCTCTCTAAGGCCCATGTCACCTTGATAGGATGCAGATTCCAAAAACCAGGATGTGGAGCCCACATTGCATGCCTTTTAAAAGTGTCTCCCAGAAACACCCACAACTCTTTTGTAGGTCAGATCAAAATAATTTTTTAAAAATAAGTTTGTTTAAAAATGAGTGCTTGAAGGCTTTGAGAAACCAGGCCAAAAATGGAAAATGCGGAGTCGTAGAATGTGGGGGGTAATGAGGTGGCAGCTCACGTCTTGACAGATGACTCCAGAGAAAAAGCCAAACCAAGCCCACCATATGTTCAGCTTTCTGCGTAAACCACTATAGACGGAGAGAGCTTTACGGAATATTCTATAGCATATGTCCAGTCAGTATGTTTGTTCCACCCTACTTGTTGCCAAGTTCCAAATGCTTAACATAATTAACCTTGCCACCTCTTTGGGAAGCTCTGCAATGCATCACAAAAGGAATGCTTTACGCTGTCATCCTCAGAGGCAGCTCCCCACCAAAATTCACCAATGAAGTAGGTTTATTCGCCCTACAATTCAATGCCAGCTTGTATGTTAAGAAATCCCTCTTTTCCAGAATGCTATTCAGGTGGTTGTACAAACAAATGGCAAATACTAGTTTCTCAACCATTAAGAAATACTGTGTGGTGACGGGCAGAGGGAATGGGGGGGGGGGGGGGG
>NW_005370635.1:613527-663872 GCF_000412655.1 Myotis brandtii
GGGGGGGAGAGGGAGAGGAGGTAGATGAAGGGGGGTATGGGGAAATCTGTAATAGTGTAAACAATAAAAAGAAAAAGAAATACATGTAAGAAATAATAATGAAACAGGCATTTTACTCAGGGCTAAGTTGCTATGTGTAAGAACTTTTTTGTTAGTTGTTTATTGAACATTGATAAGTACTTCTGGGTGCTTCAAATAGAAATACAAATACATGTTCCTTGCTCAAAAGATTTTATACCCTGATAGTGGAAACAGATTTACAAAGAGGTATTATTCTGTCAACTCAGTTTTGTTGGATTTATGTTTCTCAGAATTTCCTTCCCCCTACAGTTCCAGGTTAGCATGGACTACACAAGCTGTTTTATGGGAAATTTGGAAGACAGAAAAGTGAAATAGCCATATTCTTACTACACTCAGAAGGCTGAGCAGGGCCGTGGGTGCTGGGCCATCTCACATAGGTGGTTGTGTATCTGCTGACTTACCTGGTGGGGTGGGGGCAGGCAGCAGCCGGGCTGACAACTCCAACTGCTGCTGCATCCTCCTTTGGCTCCTCTGACTCCTGGACCAGGCACACACTAAGGATCATGACAAAATGCAATGGCTTCCCCAGCAGCACTCACCCACGCATCCAAGTTGGAGGCCTCAAGCAGCAAAAGACCAACACAGCTTCCCATTCATCCTCCTAGGCCCCGTTCAGGTCCACTTTGTTCTTCTTCCCCATCTTGCCTTCCTACCTGCCCACCCTGAAGACAGACATAACAACCTCTCATAGGCTGTTTCACCAACTCAGCTAGCTCCCACCATTGTGGAAAGTCACCTCCCTATAATAAATCATATCCTAATGGTTCTGCCAGGGGGTATCAGGAAATGTTCTTTAGTCAGATGATATTTGAGTTGAGGGTCTTTGAGAGGAAAAAAGAGTTCCCCACTACAGAAGGTAGGAGGAAGACCTTGCAGGCATGGAGAACAGCACATGAAAAGGCTTGCAGATGTGCAAGAACATCACACATTCAGGACAGAGTGACCATCACATTGGTGGGAGCGGGTCCCTGGGAGACAAAAATAGAAAGGAAGGCTAAAGAAGGTATTAAGGACCAAGTAGACCATGCTAAGAAGTTTGAATAAAATCCGGTAGGCAGCCCGGCCAGTGTAGCTCAGTGGTTGAGTGTCAACCCATGAATCAGGAGGTTGAGGTTCGATTCCCAGTCAGGGCACATGCCCAGGTTGCAGGCTCGATCCCCAATAGGAGGCATGTAGGAAGCAGCCGATTAATGGTTCTTTTTCATCATTGATGTTTCTATTCCTCTCTCTCTCCTTCTCTCTCTGAAATCAATATTAATAATTTTTAAAATCCAATAGGCAATCAGGAACTATAGAAAGATTTTAAGGAGATAATGCATGTGCCTGTGCCTGTGCCTGTGTAAAATGACATTTGTATTTTAAAGATAACTGGCAGCTATGTGAAGTATTATTAGAAGGGGTAGGACAAGTCTAGAGTCAGAGAGTTTGGTTCTGTTTCCATACCAATTAGCAGAATATAAAGGATGATGGAAGCTGGGGAGAGTCACCTCTCCTGTAGAGTCTATATTTTCATTTTGTATATACAATCATATGAGACATAAATTCAAACACCATGTAGAAGCTGAGGATCATCCCTGTAAAAACTGTCCTTCACATAAAGTTAAATCACACTGACTCTGAGTTTGTTAGGAACCCTCAAGGTGAAAAAAATAATAAGAAACTTAACTCCAACTGGTTCAGAGGTTGGAAGGACTTCAAGACTGGTTTGAGCCAGAAGCTCAGCCATGTTACCAAACTTTGATATATTTTTATCTCTCAGCTATGCCTTCCAAGAAAATTAACACACACACACACATCAAAAATAACAATAAACAAATAACATGTTGAACATTTACCTTGCACCAGGAACTATTTAAAGTGCTTTACATTTGTTCACTGGGTTTCATTTTAAGGCAACATGACTAATGGCAGCAATCAGAACCACACAGTTTCTTGACCATAGGCAGCAGGAAATGAAAGCATTTCTCCCTCCTACCACCAAACAGTAGTCACCCCAAAACCATTGCTGCAGCAATGCAATGAAGTTATACTCAGCGGCTACTCAAATCTCATTCTGAATCTGGGGTGGTATCAATACCATCTGACAAAAAAAAAGTGGAATTCCATTAAAAGTGAAAAGGTGTGACTGGAAAGTCAACTCACAATACCCATTATGTTCTGCTTTTTGGTATTAGTCTTAGCTCTGAGCTCTTCCTTCATGTGTTCTGCTAGTAATTGCTGTCACCTTCATGGAAATGCCTGTTTAGTCCCATATACCAAAACAAAGGGAACAAAAGATAAAGTCTTCTTTTCTTAATTCTGTAATTTCTTATTCTTCCGTTGTAGTATAAGCACAAGTTTCATGCCACAATAGATTGTAAGCTCATTAAAGATATGGACCTGCCGAAACCGGTTTGGCTCAGTGGATAGAGCGTCGGCCTGCGGACTGAAAGGTCCCAGGTTCGATTCCGGTCAAGGGCATGTACCTGGGTTTCGGGCACATCCCCAGTGGGAGATGTGCAGGAGGCAGCTGATCGATGTTTCTCTCTCATCGATGTTTCTAACTCTCTATCTCATTGTAGTATAAGCACAAGTTTCATGCCACAATAGGATTGTAAGCTCATTAAAGATATGGACCTTGTCATATTATTTTGTATCACCTGAAGCCAATATACAGTAAGCATTAATAAGTGGTTTCTAACCTGAATTGTCATTGTGGAGTCTAAAATATATCTACATAATGTGACGATGCTGACATTTATCTAGTTAATTCCGTCCACTTTTGCTTCATGTATTTTGAAGTTGTTATTTGGCATCTCCCTATTTGTGAATATTACGTTTTCCTGATACACTGACCATTTTATCATTTGGAAATGTCCCCTTTTCTCTTTTTTTCTATATTAATATAGCCACTTCAGCCTTCTTATATTTCCTATTTGCATGGTCTATCTGTTTTCCAGGTAGTAAATGTATGGGTAAATACAATAGACTACTTCTTTCTTTAAAATAAAGAAAACTGGCCCTAGCCAGTTCTGCTCAGTGGATAGAGCATCAGGCCTGTAGACTGAAGGGTCCCAGGTTTGATTTTGGTCAAGGGCACGTACCTCGGTTGCAGGCTCAATCCCCGTCCCTGGTCAGTGCGGATAAGGGAGGCAACTAATTGATGTGTCTCTCTCACATCAATGGAGGGAGGCAACTAATTGATGTCTCTCTCACATCAATGTTTCTCTCTCCATCTCTCCTTCTCCTTTCACTCCCTCTAAAACAATCAATGGAAAAATATCCTGTGGTGAGGATTAACAAAAATAATTTTTAAAAAGTAAAAATAAAATAAAGAGAACTGTCTGTCCAAAGGAAAACTTAACTGCTTAATATATGTAGATAGAATTCATCTTACTATTAACCTATCTTGATTTTATTTTTAAAGTGTAACTCCATAGACAACACAGGTCTCACTTTTTAAAATCCGTATAATCTCTGCCTTTGAAGTGTTTAATTCATTAATGTTTAACATAGTCTTTCATATGTTTTGAATTAGATTTACCATTTTTATTATTTGTTTCCTGTTTGCCCCCTCCCCTTTTTTTCTTCTCTCTCTTGCCTTACTTCTTTTGGAAATATTTTAACATATTTTAGAATTCCATTTTAATTTATTTATGGGCACTTTAATTATACCTCTTTGCATTATTTGTTAATGTTTGCTGTAGTGATTACACTATACATCTTTAACTTTACATTCTTCTTAGAGTTATTATTGTACCATATAATAGGAAACTTGCAATTGTTTAGTTTTATTTACTATTTACTTCCCTAACCTCCTCCAAATCCTTTTATTATATATTCTATTCCTTTATTTTGTAGTTGTCAGACAAATTCCATGTGTGTGTGTGTGTGTGTGTGTGTGTGTGTGTGTATAAAACTTATAATGCTTACTGTGGGGAAATGTATTATAAGTTTTTTTTTAGATGGTTTTAAAGAAATGAAGAAGGCAATCTTTTATATTTACCCATATATTTACTATAAGTGTTCTTTATTCTTTCCTGAAGACCTAAGTTTTCCTCCAGTATTATTTCCTTTTATCTTGGTAGATCTTCCTTAGCATCTCTTGTAGGCAGGACAGCTGCAGATGAATTCTCTTAGCTTTCTTTTATCCAAAAAATGTCTTTATTGTATAGTCATTCTAGAAGAATATTTTTGCTGGATTTTTTTCCTTTCTTTTTTTTTAAGCCTGCCAAAGAGGTTCTGTTTTCTTCTGACCTCTGTAGTATGTAGTTATTTAAATTATTTTTTACCTTTATATAAAGTGTCAGTTATTTTCTGGCAGCTTTTAAGACTTTCTATTTATATTTGGATTTCAACTGTTTGATTAAGATGTGTCAAAGCATGATTTTCTTCACCGTACTTAGACAATACTGATTGGGGATTATTGAGTTCCTTGAATCTGTAAATTTATGTGTTTCCCCAATTTTGAGAAGTTTTTGGCTATTAATTCTTCAAACATTTTTTTCTGCACCATTTTTCTCTCTCCTCTCCTTCTGGAATCCAAGTACACATGTGTTGGACCTATTGCTATTGCTCCACATCTCTGAAGCTCTGTTTATCCTTTCAATCTTTTTTCTCTCTTTTCATCCAAGTTCACTCACCCTTCTCTATCATGTCTCTTTCTTTCTTAAGTCCATCCAGTAATGTTTTTCTTTAGCTATTACAATATTTAATTCTAGAATTTTCATTTTTTTTATACTAGAGGCCCATGCATGAAATTCATGCACAGGAGAGGGGTCCCTCAGCCCGGCCTGCACCCTCTCGCAATCCGGGACCGCTGGCTCCTACCCACTCGCCTACCTGCCTCCCTGATCACCACTAACCACTCTGCCTTCTGCCTCATCACCCCTAACCACTCACCTGCCTGCCTTATTGCCCCGAACCACTCTCCTGCCTGCCTGATCACCCCTCACCACTCACCTGCCTGCCTGATCACCCCTAACCATTTCTGCCTGCCTGCCTAATCACCCCTAACCACTCTGCATGCCTGCCTGATGCCCTTAACTGCTCACCTGCCTGCCTGATCGCCCCTAACTGCTTGCCTGCCTGCCTGATCACTTTTAGCCGCCTCTGCCCCTGCCACCGCAGCTTCATCCGGAAGGATGTCCGGAATGATGTCTGGAAGGTTGTTTGGCTTCTGGTCTAATTAGCATATTACCCTTTTATTATTATAGATTCTTTGCTGAGTTTGCCTCTTACTTTTTTAATTAATTTATTTTTTTCTTTTATTGTCTAAAGTTTTACATATGTCTCCTTTTTCCCCAATTGACCCACCACACCCAGCCATTCCCACCCCGGGCAAGCCCCCACCACCCCAGTGTCTGTGTCCATTGGCTATGCCAGTGGTCGGCAAACTCATTAGTCAACAGAGCCAAATATCAACAGTACAATGATTGAAATTTCTTTTGAGAGCCAAATTTTTTAAACTTAAACTATAAAGGTAGGTACATTGTTATTTGTTTCAGATGACAAGTGTGGATGGAGAGTTGGAAGGGGTCAACCTCAGCAAATGTACCTCAAAACAATGTACCTCCCCCGCGCTGCGTATCCCGTGGCCCGCCTGCACTGCGTCTCCCATCGCCCGAACGACCGACACCCCCCACTTCTTCTAACGCCCCTTCTTCAAAATAGACTCGCCCAGGCAGAAAACCGACTTCTGCGCATGGGCCACGAAGTTTCAATCGCACTGTACGTGTGCGCCCGCACGTGGTATTTTGTGGAAGAGCCACACTCAAGGGGCCAAAGAGCCACATGTGGCTCTCGAGCCGCGGTTTGCCGACCACTGGGTTATGCTAATATGCATGCATACAAGTCCTTTGATTGCTCTCTAACCCCCCCTCCCCTACCATTTGTCTCTAGATAGATCTATTCTTGTTCATCAAATTATGTTGATCATTATATCCCACATATGAGTGAGATCATGTGATATTTACCTTTCTCTGACTGAGTTTGCCTCTTATTTATTGCAAGCTTATTTTCCATTACTTCATAGTGCATAGTTATGTCATCTTCTTGTCCAAGAATTCTAAAATGGGTCTTCTTGGGGTGCATTTCCATTGATTTTTTTTGAAACTGGTCATACTGGTATGTCAAGTATTTTAGATGATATTCTGGATATTGTAAATGTTATGTTGTATAGGCTTTGAAGTCTTTTGTTACATTTATTCTTATATTTTTGATGATATTTTGAATGCAATTATTTCTTTTTTATATTTTTTATTGAGAATTTATAAAAATACAGTTGATGTTTTGTAATGATCTCATATCCTGCAAACTTTCTAAGCTCTTTTATTGGTTATAATGATTGTTTTGTTGATTTTTAAAGATGTTCTCTATAGGATCCTGTTGTTTGTGAATAAAGACATTTTTATTTCCACCTCTTTGATTTGTTTGTCTTTAATTTCTCTTTCTAATTTCACTGACTAGAACTTCCAGTATTATTTTTTTGAGACAGAGAGAGAGAGAGAGAGAGAGAGAGAGAGAGAGAGACATCAATGTGAGATAGAAACATCAATCAGTTGCCTTCCGTCCACACTCAACCAGGGATTGAACCCACAAGTTAGGTATGCACCCTGACCGGGAATTGAATCTGCAACCTTTTGGTGCCCAAGACCACACTCCAGCTACCTGGCCAGGGCATGATCTTGAATAGAAGTAGTGTGAGTGGACATCCTTGTTTTACTCTTGATCTGAAAGAAAAGCACTCAGTCTTACATTAAGTGTGATGTTTATAGGGTTGTTTTTCTTTAGCAGATTTTTTTATCAGATTGACAAAGTTAGACTCTCTTTTGGAACAAAAAAAGTTCAGGCATCAAAAAAAGGACCAGGGCAAAACAGAAAACAAAGTGGGGTCTGTAAGAAGTCTAGAGTATTATGTCTGGTAGGAGTTAGGAGAGACAGTGGCCAATGACTCTAATTGGTAAATGAGATGGGATATGGTATTGCTCCCTCTTTCCCTTCTATATGTAAGTAAGAGACAGCCATAACAAAACTCTCACCCTGGAAACCCCTTTCTGGGCCAGTCTCTAGTTACTGGTAGTGCTGGTGACATCACCTAATGACTCCAGGAAAGGGATGAATGGGATGCATAGAAGAGGCAATGAACAGAGAAGATGGTTGGCTTATCAAGAAGGGTAAGTCTTCATGCTAGTAAATAAAATTTCTGTGGAATGCAAGGTTCAGTTTGTCAATAATACCATGCACTTTCAGATACCACCTCAGGAACTTCTTGACTAATGCAATGTGTCCTTCATTAATTTTCTATATCCTTCTCTATCCTCATTGCTAGGAAGAGTCAAAGAATTTGTCCTAAGAAATCTCCCTCTGTAATCAAGCAGAATTTAGAAAAAACGACCTGACATTAGAGATTTAGAGCAGTATAATATTATGGAGCATTTGGAATAGAGGGGCGTTCCTGAATTGTGGGCTAGACAACCCTACTAAAGGTATACTTCACACGATAATACATTGAACAGCATTACTAATAATGAATAGCAACTTGATTTCAAAAAGTTTCATCTCAGGTTTTTGAAGAAAAGATTTCATACATGGTGTTATATTAGTAATATAATTCTGATGAAAAAACTTTTTATTCAAAGATTTAAGTTTTGGGTTATTCATGGAAAAAAGGAGAGCCTTTCCCAGTTTTTGGCATCAAGTTATATAGTTTCCTAAACTAATTTCCTCTCAAATGACTTACATTTGAGAGGAATCCAGAAAAGGCAAAGTATAGGGTCAGATTTCCTTAAATGTTCAGATTATGTGAAAATTAAGAGGGAATTTAGAGGTTAAGCATACACTTCTTCATAAATTATAAACATGAAAGAGCCCTCTATTTTCCAAGTTTCAGTATTATTGGGTGCTAGACGTTCATAGGTCTACATCAGAGAGGAAGAGAGTGTTAGAGGGAACATGGATTTTGGAATTAGGCATTCCTAGGATGGCATAGCAATTCCATCACTTACTAACTAGATTTTGGGCAAGTTATTTTATCTTTTTTTAAAATATATTTTATTGATCTTTCACAGAGAGGAAGGGAGAGGGATAGAGAGTTAGAAACATCGATGAGAGAGAAACATCGATCAACTGCCTCCTGCACACCTCCTACTGGGGAAGTGCCCGCAACCAAGGTACATGCCCTTGGCCGGAATCAAACCTGGGACCTTTCAGTCCACAGGCCGACGCTCTATTCACTGAGCCAAACCGGTCAGGGCAAGTTATTTTATCTTGATGAACCTCAATTTTCTCACCAGGCTTCAAGTGAAGATTAAAATAGATGATGTTTGTAAAGCAACTGGCACACAACAGGTCTTCTCTTTGTTACCCTCTCCATCATGAGCTCTGTTATATTTTGAATGCCACCCATGAGACAGCATCTAATGGTTCCCATGGAGAATAATTAGAAGCTGATCAGAAAGGCCATTCTTGGACACAAATCAATGAAATGGTGCTCTGGGGACTCATGTGTAACCTGTGTCCACTGAACACTTGCCTTTGACCTTTGTTTTCTTCTACAATTTGAAACTACTGTAAGTCATATTTTCGGTGTCTTCTTCCTCTTCCCACTCCCCTCTCCTCTATACCACTGTCTATGCCCCCCAAATCATATGATATTATTTTAGAAATATTGGATTTAATTCCCACAATCTATGAGTACATTTGATGGTTTAAATCCTTTATGAAAGCTATGCTTCAACAAGAGGCAAGTTCAGAGAATTTAATTCAGTGCATCCTCCAAAGCAAATTCAAAGTTACTTTAAATGTTGTACCTAAAATCTTTTAGGAACAAAGTAGGATATGTAAAAACAAATAAATATTCTCTAAGTGGGTCAAGAAAATCAGACAGAAAGATCATCACTTTTCTAAAGACATCTGCTAGGATTCAAAAGAATGGAGGATCTATGTGCCCTAAATAAAAACTTGCCTAAGGGATTGCAGGGTGCAGAATACTTTTACCACTAAACCATAGGATCCAAGAGTTATGGCAGGATCTTGAGATCATGTAGTCCAATCTCCCACCCAAATCCTCTAGCAAACCTTTATAGATAAATAATAATGGGGATGATAATGTCAAAGACTTAGTGATATTATTATATTCAATATGCATTTTATAAAATTAATTTATTGAATCCATGTACTAGTAAGGTAGATAGTATTACATCCCCATTTTACAGAAGAAAAATTGAAGACTGAGGTATAGATAGCCCTCCAACTTCTGCTTGAATCTCACTCCCTCACAGTTCCATCACGGAAGGGCTATGCCTGTAGAAAGTTAATCCTGGAGCTCAGTGTGCTGCTCTCTACTCACAGCCCCATGCCTCGCTCCACTCCAACATGGCAAAAATGTCCCGCCCTACAGACACCAAGAGTGGCATCGGAGTGTGCTGGAAAGGGCAGTAATAGCTGCACACTGTCCAAGACTGAGTTCCCGACCTTCATGAATACAGAACTGGCTGCATTCACAAAGAATCAGAAGGACCCTGGTGTCCTTGACCTCATGATAAAGAAATTGGACCTCAGTTGTGATGGGCAGCTAGATTTGCAAGAGTTTCTTAATCTTATTGGCAGCATGGAGGTAGCCTGCCATGATTCCTTTAGCTGTTCCCTCGGAGCCAGCCTTCAGACTCCCTTTCTTTCCAACTTCTCAATCATCATCTCCTCAAAGAACACACACATCCTGAGCCCAGCATCCACCTCCGCACCCCCCGCCGCCCATGCAGGCCCCTCCTGCTTAAGGTAGTGATAAAACATTATCTTATCGTGTGCTGTTGTTGTTTTAAGTTAATCCCAAAGTACTTTCTCCCTAACAACCCCAACTCATTTTCATTCCATGGGAGCTATTTCTTCTTCCTCTGAGATGATAGGAATTTCCCATCCAAACTCAGCATGCGCTTTCAGTCTATTGCCCTCCCTGCATGAAGGGAATGTTTTCCAGAAAGCATCCCTTGGCATCACTCTAAAGGTTATTGCCTGAATTACAAATTTACCTTTGCCCTTTGCTTCCAGAAAGGCCCCAATTACCACAGTGCTTCTTCCTCAGATCCTGGCTCAGGGCAGGCAATAATTCAGGTCTCCTTAACAAGCAGGCGGGCTTCTGTTGCCCAGGGACAGCAGTCAATAAACATGCTGAGCCTTGAACCTCCCCAACCTCCACTTACCTCTGGAACTAATTACCTTGCTAACTGCGGAGGCTGTGCAGCCATGCTAATGAGCTGCTGGACCATGGCCTTTTGTGCTCTCAGGGGGAAAGCCACAATGTGGCAGCAGGGATGGGAGCCTTGGGAAGCTTGGATCAGCCCTTCTCTGTGACTCAGCTCCAGAAATTTCCAAAATACCGCTGAGCAGGGAGATGGACTTGGACGCAAATTCCTCCTTGTGCTGACCATGTCCATTAATTAGCATTCAGAGAAATAAAGCAAAATAAAGATGTAAAGGTCACTGCATTAGCACTTCAGCCTCATGTCTGAATAGCCATTTGTATATACTAATTTTCCACCCATTCCTTCTGCTAATCAGCATCTCTGAGGAGAACTGGGCCAAAACACATTAGCAGACATGCTTTCTGGTGGCAGCATTCTCCTCTGTAAATAATAATAAAAGAGATCACTGTGCATGTGCTAAATTTTAACATTTTCATGTAAAAGGGAGTCATGGAGGGGGTTATATTTTAGGTCCCAATGAAAAGAACCCAGATGGATTTTTAATTTCTCTATAAAACAGTATCAGAGCCTGGCTTTTTTATTTTATTTTTTTCTTCACCAACATCTGGCTGCCTATGGCTTCCTTTTCTAGAAGGATTTCTTTCTTTCTTCCTCTCTTTCTTTCTTCTTTCTTTCTTTCTTTCTTTCTTTCTTTCTTTCTTTCTTTCTTTCTTTCTTTCTTTCTTTCTTCCTTTCTTTCTTTCTTTTAAAACAAAAGAACCATTAGTGACAGGCTCATTTCCTGTGTGAGCTAAAGAAAAGCCATCACAGTCTTTCCCTTGCAAAGAACACAGTGTTCTTTAGATTTTAAGCTGTGAGAGTCCAGGAGAAAGTTCTGGCTTCACGGAGCAGTTTGGAATTCAAGCAGCTTCTGGTCACCACACCTGCACCTCTGCCCACCATCTGCAATAACCTCGGAAGAGCTCCTTTCCTGTGACCATGTAGCATCATTTCGGTTCTCCCCACCCCGCCCGGCTCTCCTAGAAACAAAGGACGGTGGCCCCGGAGGAGCCGAGGACAAGCTCCTCAGCAGAACCCCAACTCCCATGAGCTTGGGGAAGTGAGAGCAGCTGTACTTTCCCTCAGGAGCTCTGCAAACGGACTCACGTCACTTCTCCACCTCAGGGGAATCATCTCACACCTCCCGTGGAAAGATATTCCCAGAGAACATCTGTCCCAGGTGCTTTCTCTGTGGGGAGACCTGTTTGAGTCTGAGCGCTTGGGGAGGTGCGGCACCAATCACTCTATCCAGTGGGAGCGGCCTTGAGATCTGGTGGCCAACAAAGCATATTGGTTTTCACTGCACATGCCCACTGCCTTTCCTCAGTGGTACACACTCACCTATCTCACGTACAGGGTGTTCCTAAAGCTGGTGGAAGATGAGCTAATGTCCTGACAATTCATCTCTGAGATCATTTTTTTTTTTCAGCAAGCAGCCCAAAGTCATTCCAAACTAGTAGCTGTAAAGGTCATATGGGAAATTTGTTGCTATCATTGAATAATTTCTTATGCACAAGAGAAGAATATATTAGAAAAGGGAAAGGAATTGATGTTTTTTCACAGGTACTAACCCAACAGGCATTGGTCCTTCCTGTGCACGGTGACAGCGCCCCCTCCTCCCCTTCCCCGCTCACACCTCAGTATCACCCATTTAATGCCAAGGTTTATTGCTATCCAGGTGGTAAGAGCATTATTGATTCACCGGCTTTCATAAGGCAGAGTGACACCCCATGAACTCTGTTATTATAAATACAATAAGCGAGAAACTGACCTCTCTTGTTATACAATTCCACGTTTTATTGATCCCATCACTTCTATCTAATGATACACAAACAGGAACAGTCAATCTTTAAAACAAAAATGATTGAAAGCAGGAATCCAATGCATGTTTTCTAGTATTCATAAGCGGGTCAGGTCCTCTCCTCGGAGGAAGGTGCGAACAAAACATGGCCTTTTGGCTGTGCATCAGGAGAAGCCTCTGGGAGTCACACAGCCCCTTTGGCTGTTAAAAATAAAGGCGTTTTGGACCCAACAGCGAGGGAATGACTTCATTGCTATGCACTGGAGGTTTCAGGAACTTCTCAAACGGAGCTATACAACTTGGTCAGTGGCCATTAAGAGCAGAAACAGCATACACTGCGCCCTGACTCCAGCCCACCCAGTTTCCTGGTACCTATAGACCAGTGGTCGGCAAACTCATTAGTCAACAGAGCCAAATATCAACAGTACAACGATTGAAATTTCTTTTGAGAGCCAAATTTTTTAAACTTAAACTATATAGGTAGGTACATTGTTATTAACTTAATTAGGATACTCCTAAGACTTAGGAAGAGCCACACTTAAGGGGCCAAAGAGCCGCATGTGGCTCGCTAACCGCAGTTTGCTGACCACTGCAGACCAACAGGCAAAAGGGCCCTCCCTTGGAAGAGAAAGGACAGAACCTGCATGGACATTTAAGGGTATCAGAATATAGTCACCCCAACGGCAGAAGGAAGTGGAAGTAGCTGTGCCTAAGTTTTCCTGGTCACAGAGACAAGCTAACACTAAGTTGTGCAGGCTGGCACTTAACGGAACCTTACCTACAAATACATAGGAGGACTGGATTAACAACGTGTTTAAACAAAACAATTAGGAGGGACAACGTGATACCTGGTTGGCACTCTAAGCTTTACCGGACAGAAGGCTCTAACCCCCCAGCCAAGCAGTGGGGCCTCTGAGTTCTGTGTGGCTCGAGCTTCCCCCCACCAGCTGCTTTATGGATAGAGCTGGGGTCGTAGTAACAGTGAGATGCTTCGAGTGTCATTGGCTCTTTTTTACAAACCTGCAAAGAGCCCCAAGCACTTCAGGGAGTCCCCCTGGGACGTGTGCTGTGCGCTCAGGAGCGCGCTCCCTCCTGCTGGCACTGCACAGGCTGCTCGGTGCTGGGCCCCCAGAGCCTGCTGCTGCCCCTCACTGCACCGGGAGCAGCACCCTGACCTCCCTGAGGCCTCGGCTGTTTGGCGGTTTATGGCAAAGTGAGAAGACCCCCTCCCATTTCAGAAACACTTGCTAAAGCCACACTTTCTGATAACCCAATGTTTATAGTTTTAGCAGAACAGCTCTTCAGAGTCCAGCAACACGCAAAGAAATACCCTGTCCTGACCGTCTCTGTGCTCCTCTGATGGCCACGGCTCTGTTACTGGGTCACTTCAGCAAGCCGGGTTCCCTTTCCCTTTGGATAAGTTCTCCCCAAGGGGCCTCCTTAGATCCATGCTCAGAGCTCCTGCCATGCCATCCTGCAGGTGGCCTGTCTGCCCAGACAGATCAGGCTGCAGGGCTCCCTCGTATCTTCACACAGGAAAGCCATTCCACATGCTCCGAAAGGGTGTCCCCTGGAGGCATAATAAGCTCTAGGCACGGAGCCCGCACACAACATGGGATCATCTCTCTCCTACCTACTTGCTTCATTGGACCAGCCACACCTATCAACAGCAGAGAGGTGCTGATGGAAGCAATACATTTCTGATTCTAGAGAGATGTGCATAGTTTTTATTCAGAAATTTAAAAGCTTCCTAACTCTCATAAGCAGATTAAACAGGGTTTGCTTGGTGGAATGCTGGGGAGCAATTTCCATCTTTTCTGTGAGATATTTTGGGTCCCTCTATGACCCCAAGGCTCACAGGAAATGGTTGCTGAACAAAACCATGTTCTGTCGTATTCCCCCTGTGGAAGAAGGACGGGATAAAAGAGAGAAGCAGAAAGGGTTCTCTCATCTCAAGTCCTAAATCAAACCCCCTGTTCTCATATCCACAAAACAAAAGACCAGCATGTCCCCAGGAGCAGACCTTCACACCTGCTCAACACTGGGAGGCAGAATGCACGGACCACTCTAGGAGACTTGAAGAGACACCAACTGGAAATGTGCTCTGTGGTTCTTATACTTCGAGTTGATGGTTAATGTAGAAAACAAATGTTCTATATTTACTAAGAACTCTAGGTTTCAAAAGTACCCCTTGGCATTTACTTGATCCACACCGGCTAGTAGATGGCAGGAATGTTTTCTTCCTGTTTTAGAGGCAAGATACATGGAACGACTTACTTACACACACATGTACTCACTTACTCTTGCACTCACCCACACAACCATCCACCCATCTAGGCAGCCAGCAAGCCATCCTGTATTCCTTCCATCTCGCACCTGAATTACTTCCACTTTTTGCCTCTGTATTACAAAGAGGCGCCATAATCCCATCATGAGCAGAAGTAGGTAGATGCTCATCATCTTTTTCCTTAGCCCATCCCTCATCATCTGTATCTGTCAGGATTCCACGAGAGCAGCAGAACCATCAGGAGATAATATCTGAAGAGGTTTGTTGGAAGGGACTGCGTATGCAATTGTGGGGACTGGCTAGGCAGGGGTCAGGAAGGAAAGGTTGGAATTCTCAGGTGCGGGCGGAAGCTGCTGACCACAGCTAGGATTTCCTCTTCAGGGAAGCGTCAGCTTGGCTCTCATGGCCTTTCAACCCATTGAATCAAGCCTATCTGATAACCTAGGAGAATGTCACTCATTTAAAGTTAACCGATTACAGACTTTAATCACAGCTACAAAATATCTTCACAACACCACCTAGATTAGTGTTTGATGGAGTCACTGAGGGCTGTACTGGAGCCAAGTTCACACATAAAACTGACCATCAACAGCCATAAAACAACACTTCAAACCCACCAGTCTTAATTTCTTTAAACGATTCACTGTATTCTTGATTCTGCTTCAGCCATTCAGAATTACAAGTACACATTAGAACACATCATTATCGGCAATTATTCAAATTTAAGATCTGTAAATGTGAAATGCCTCTAGCTGTAGTTAACATTTCCTCCTCGCTCACTCCAACTAAGAATGCTCTTCGTGTCCATCCTGTCCCAACCCTGGACCCTGTCACATGCCCCTAGTTCACCAACATGCTTTCAGCCTGGATCACACTCCACCTGGTTAACCATGCTCTGCTAGCTCAGGTGCCCCGTCTCTGACACTTCCTCCTGACTTAGCTGACTTTCCTGGCTTTTGGGAAACCCTGCACTGTTCTCATGTTCTCCCATCTCTCTCTCTCTCTCTCTCTCTCTCTCTCTCTCTCTCTCTCTCTCTCTCTCTCCTTCCCTCCCTCCCTCCCTCCCTCCCTCTCAATAGTCATTGAATGAGGTTAGTGAGTAATGCCTCAATAAATGCATGTTTCCTACCCTAAGCCAGCCTCTCACTGCTGCTTGGATTTCTATTTGCCTCCAACTGATTCCCTCTGTCATTCCTGAAAAAAATATTAAATCTTTCCCATTCTCCTAAAGCTTCCAAGCTTCCCTTCTCTGCAGGTGACGAAGTCCTCACGGACTGAAGCTGCATAACATGAACTTTTCACCCCTCTCCTTCCACTTCTGAATGTCTGTTTTTTCTTCCCTCTGTGCTCCTTCCCTCCTGTTACAGAGGTGGTTCTTTCATTCTCCTTTCTGAGGTGAATTCCTCTATTTATATTAGCCATCCTAAGCCTCACAACTCTTCTTCAATCTTGTCTCTTACTTTACCAGCCCTCTCTCTTACATCCTTCAAATTCTTTCTCTCTTCATTGCTTTTCTCCCCAACATTAAAAACATGTGCAGTGTTCTTTTGTTCTAAAATGAAGCTTAACAGAACAAAATTCCTCTCTGTATTCCCACTTCTTCCTGAAGTTATATTGTTTCAGCAGCTGCCTTCTTTCCCCTCCCAATGTCCTCAAAAAACCCACTCTGTCCACCTTCATTCACCCTTGGCTCCTGCCTCCTCACCAAAGAAATCATTGTCATGGAGATCAGTGCCCTACCAGTCACCAAATTCAAGGCTTTTTTTTTTTTGCAGCATCTGATAGTTAAACAACCTCCCCTAGATTCTAAAACCTGGGGATTCTTGATTCTCCTCTGCCTTTCCTGGCCATTCTTTGTCTATCTCTTCTTAACAGTGATGCTCCTTTGTTGCACATTTACAGATTACATGCACCTACATCTTTCCACCTGGGTGTTCATACCCTGAAGCTTCACCGTAATGCAGTGGAAGGATGTGAAGACACAGGATAACAGGGTACACAGAACTGGAGAAAAGACATTACAAAATAATAATGGGGACAATTGATGGAGAATGCAAAACTGGCTCTGATGCTTAACGTGAGACTGTAAGCCTTCCAAGAAATAGCCACACCTTCCAGACCCCAGCTGTATGTCATCCACTGTCCTCTGCCACCCCATGTGCTTTTGTGGAAAAACTTCAGAATCACTGAGCACATGATCTCATTTGACCATTATGGCAAACCTACTATCAGGATGATATCATTGCAGACTCGGTTTTGCAGACAAGAGAGCTGAGGGTAGGTTAAGTTCCTTGATTCACTTGTGGTTTCAGTTATCTAGTGCCGCATAACAAGCCACTCCAAACTTAGTGGTTTGAAACAGCAACCAATTTATTATTTTAAATGATTGTGTGGGTGGACCGGGGCTCAGCTGGGCAGTTCTTTTTGTGGCCTCATTTGGGATTTCTGCATCAGATGGTGACTGGGGCTGGACTATCTTAGATGGCTTGCTCGCATGTCTGGCACCTGGCTGGGGGCAGCTAAAAGGCTGGTCCCATCTGGGATGCTGAGATGGCTGGGCTTCTCTCTCCTCACATAGTCTCCTCCCTCTCTATATGGGTTCTGCAGCAGGATAATTTGATTTCTTACATGGTGGCTCAGAGATCCTCAAAGAGCAACAGCCTTGTTAGGCCTAAGTCTAGAACTGGCACCTCTGCCATATTCCATTGGTTAGACCAAGTCACACACCCAGACCATGTTCCAGGGGAAGGGAAGCAGAGCTCGTTGGGACCACCCATGTAACCAGCCACTGCACTTGTCTGAGTGAGGAAGCTGGGATGGGACCCAGTTCTTTAACTCTACGTTTGGTGCATCATATTCTTGTCCCATTGTCCCTCTTTGTTGTTATCCTTACCCCTCAATGAAGTTCTGTCCCTTGCCCCTTCTGACAACTCTTCTTTGGTAACTTCATCGCATCTCAGGAACTCAGCAACTCACTTCTGCAGGAATGGGTGTCATGCCTTCTCTCTATGATTTCTCCCATTCCCAGTGGTCTGCTAGATGGAGAAGTTTGACCAGTCCTTCAGACTAAATATGCCCAAGATGGGATCCATGCTCTTCCATTTTCTACTTGCTGACCCTCTGTGTTCTCTATTTTTGATCCTGGAATTGGCTCTTCCCAATCACCCAGGATTGAAGTCTCTGAATACCCTGGACACTGCCCTCTCCCACAGCCCACCCATCATCAAGGTGCCATCATTTCCTCCTCACCTCTCAATCCATGCCTTTCTCATTATTCCCACTCCCCAAAGTCGTTTAAACCTTTCCTTAGACTGTTTTAAAAACTATAATTTTAAGCACCTAAATAGTTTTAAACTAGAGGGGAATTGAGTCATAACCCGGAAACCCCGCTACCCTCACACAATTACAGTAAGTCCCCCATTATCCATGGTTTCCTTTTACATGGTTTCAGTTACCCACAGTCAACTGTGGTCTAAAAATATTAAATTGAAATATCCAGAAAAAAACAATTCATACGTTCTAAATTTTATGCCATTCTGAGCATGATGAAATCTGATGCTGTCCTACTCCATGCCACCTGGGATGTGACCAATTCCTTGGTCCAGTGTATCCACACTATACATGCTACCCACCCGTTCACACTTAGTAGCCATCCCAGTCTCCGCAGTGCTTGCGTCCAAGTCACCTTTACTTTACTTAGTGAAGGCCCCAAAACGTAAGAGTTGGGATGCTGACAATTTGAATATGTCAGGGAGAAGCCGTAAATGCTTCCTTTAAGTAAAAAAAATGAAAGTTCTTGACTTAATAAATTTTTAAAAATCATATGTTGAGGTTTCTATTATCTATTATAAGAATAAATTTTCCATCTGTAAAATTATAAAGAAGGAAAAAGAAATCCATGCTAGTTTGCTGAGAAAGAGACCACATTCACATAACTTCTATTATAGTATACTGTTATAATTGTTCTATTTTATTCTTAGTTGTTGCTATAATCTTTTACTGTGCCTAAGTTAAACTTTGTTATGGGATGTATGCATAAGAAAAAACATAATATGTATAGGGTTTGGTACTATCCATGGTTCAGGCATCCATTGGGGATCTTGGACCATATCCCCTGAGAATAAGGGGGGACTGCTACAGTACAATAATTTGGTTTATCTTTCAAAGGCATTTTTAGAGAATTAGTATACATTATACATATTGTTGACTGCTTTCTTCATTCATATCTCTCGATTTTGCTACATAGTCTTCATAGCCATTTGGTTTTAATGACTACAACTTTCCATTACATGAATGTATCTTAATTTACTTAGATATAAGTTACTTGGTGAAGGATACGCAATTTCATTTATGTAGCTTTCTAATATTTGAGATTATTGCCTAAATATCCAAAAGAGTATTATTAGATTTAATGATATGAATACTCATATAGCTCTTGATACATATTGTCAATTACTTTTCAAATCAGCTTCACTGTTTTATATTAAATAAGAATATGTAGTTTTTTATCCCTCAGTTCAAACAAATATTATCATCAAAGTTTTGCTAACTTAATTAGCAAAAAGTAGTATCATTTTTTCGGTTTGCATTTCCTTGAATAATACTGAGACCAGCCTTTTAGTTAAATTTGTTTATCATTTTTTCTTTTAGGAGTTGTAAGTCTGTGTCTTCTGTCTATTATTCTTTGATATCTGCTATATTTTTTCTTGCTATATTTCTTATCAATTTTAGGGTATTTCTAATAATAATATAACATTTTGTTATATTTGCTATAAACATTTCTTGCCTTTTTTTGGTACTCCATCTACAGTCTATTTCTTTTTCAATCATTTATATTCCTTTTAATAAGAACTTTTAAAAAGACTACATCTTTAACTGTGACAATCTCCTAAAAAAACACCAATAATCAAATAAAAAGGTTAGTAGTTCCTTACTGTTTAATACAGCATTTTCCCATTTTGTTGTCATTCAGAACATCCATGAAAAGAGGCAGTCACATGACTAACACACCATCATTGCACATTCAAGATTATGTACAACTTTTGCACATTTGCTATAACTTCACCTTTTCTTTCGAGATCGTCTATTTTTTAATTTGTTACCAATATATTTTCTTTTACCTGATTGAGCATAGTTATAATAACTGCTTTAAAGTTCTTTCCTGACAGTTCCAACATCTACATTTTCTTGGCATTGGCATCTGTTGATTATTCTTTCCTTTAGGAATGGGTCATATTCACCAAGTTCTTCAATGTCAGGTAATTATGAATTGGGTCTTTGACATGTTAATTCTATGTTGTAGAGACTTTTAATTCTGTTCTATTCTTCCAGGGTGTTCTTTTTTATTTTTTTTTCCTTATAAGACAAGTACTTTGGTTAGACTCAAAATGGAAAATTCAAACTTGCTTGTCTTGATGGTGTCTCTGCCTGTGTGGTTCCACAGTCGCCAGAGTCTTGAGCCAGGTTTATACACAGACTTTGACACTCCCTTCTCTGGTTGGTTCTCTTATTCTGGAGTTTCCCTCATTACTTTCCAGTGGTCCTAGTTGTCCAGGTCTCCTTCCGCTGAGTCATGTCATTCTATTTTCTAACTTGTTGCCAAAGGTCATATTGTCTAACCTGTTGCCAAAGAGGCACAGGTAGATTTTCTACTGAAGTTTTAACTCCTCTTACTCACACCACGATTGTCCTTAGAGCAAAACTGGTGCTGGTCATTGGCAGTCACTTCTTTCAAGTTTTGACCCCCTTCCTGATTTTGCATACTCTCCAGAGCCCTCAAAGAGACTTTTTCATATTGTTCAGATTTTAGAGTTGTTATCTGTGACAGAGGTAGGCTGTTTGCTCTACCATATTAGAAAAAGAACTCTTTCAGAAGATGTACTTGTTAAGTGCAATTGAAGGTTCATAAAAACATACACAGTGTTTGTTTAAAGTGAGCACGGAGGCATTTTAATTTGGATAATCTCTATTTCACTCCAAATTTTTTGTTGAATTATGGTTGCAGAAGTAGAAGTTACAAGTGTACTAGCATTTCTCTATATCAATTGCCTATGCACACACTTTAAATGAACATATCCAGAACAATTCCTTGTTCTTTTTCTCTGACTATATCCATTGAAATGTAACATGTATCTGTTTAATAAACATAAATATACATAAATATGTTAACATTTAATATACAGAGGTATATTAAATATATTTTTAAATATTTTTCTGTGATATTGACATAAATCAGCCCCTTGTAGCTTGCCACCTACACAAGGGCTTTTTCCTTGTGGCTCACTGCCATCAGATCAATTTCATAAATATTCTCACATAGATTTTTAGTAATTCTTGTTTCTTTTCTCCAGAACAAGTAAACTCTGACTAAATTGGCTTTGCTGACTCCCATAAATATTTTGCACCTACCTCATAACTACCTCATAATATTGTTGATATAGTATCTAGGTGTTGTTATTTGTTTTAGGTTTTTTGTTTTGGTGTTTTATAACTCCTACACTAAAAGGTGTTTTGTAAGTTCTGTGAGAAACAGTGGGTTCCAGTGGGAAGGCGGGAACCAGAGCTCATTAACAGACTTCTCCATACATTTCCAAAAGTAGGTGGAACTTTCCCATGCTGGACTGATCAAGGTCAAAGAATCTTAATGCCTGGTAGGGGTGGGAGAATCCAGTTTGTTCTTGATCAAATATCATAAGAACGTTGGTTATATGTCCTTCTGATATGAACACAAAAACTGTGATAAGAAATAAGAACTTTGATAAGAGCCTGAGCAGTTCAGCAAAATCACTAGTTTTCTCCATCTCACACAGTGGCCTTGCAGCAGGTCCCAGGGGGGTCATATTGTCTAACTTCAGATCTCAAGTCCATTCTTATGGGCCATTCTCACTGGCGAGTTTTCCATATAGAGAAGTATGTACACCTTCTACAGGCAAACAATACTCACCCACTAAGACTGCTTTAGTCAACCCTCTGCAACCATAAGAACCATAGACACTCAATATAATACTTCTGAAATAGTGAGGTCCAGAGGAAGCTGCTGAGGAAGCGCTTGAAGGGTGGGTTTTCAGACGCATGCTGAAATGTGTGATTGGTGTTGTGGAAAATGGAAGAAAGGGGCTGTGGGGAGGACCAACCAAAAGGTCAGACGTGAGATCCAGTGCAGAGTGGATACAGGTCAGCAAGTTGAAGAAGTGGGGTGCGGGGCAGGGAGGGAGGACCCACACATACACACCTAGGAGCAGGTGTAGTTTCTGAGAGCAACATAGAAAGACTGGGGGAGGTACCTGACAGCCAGCTATATACAGCACTGAAGACTATCTTCAGAGTCCACTGGCCGGTAGAGTGGAAGGTCCTAATGTCACGTTGGATCAGACTTAAGATCGGGCTAGAGCTGAATCAGGGACTAAGGCTGGAGGCAGGCTTCCTTTCCATGTTCCACTAATTATTTTCTAAAATTTTAAATCATTGGAACATTTTCAAAAATATAAAGTCTCAATTATAAACCAATACATAACAGATAAAGGAATGCTGCAGTCGTTGCAGAGGAGATAGGGGAGGGGCATTGGGCTCCCCTGTATTTATTGGAGATGGGAGAGGTCTAGTTAGCCTCCTTTTGATCGCTGGGAATGGGAGCGAGGAATCCCTTGCTTCTCTTTTAACCACAGGGGCTTGGAGGGGACAGGGTACTCAACCTCTCCTTCAGTCCTTACCCTACCCTGAGGGCCATTCGGAAAGATCTGAGTTAGACAATTCTTGCCTCTGATCATTTGCCCTCAGTCTTGTCCAAGAAAAAAGCAAATGTGAATGCTAAGTCTTAAAGAAAGGATCTTGGCAATGTTGGTCACACCTGGAGACAAGCAAGAACATTAAAAATTTCCATGGTCTTTATCAGACTTGAAGGTGGGTAAGGAAGAAAAATATATTGCCTATATTTTCCCTGGCATAAAATTCGGGTATAGAATTAGGCAATGGCCGCAGTCATGTAAGCCAGGATAGCCTCAGGCTTTGGTTGCCCATAGTGGTGACCTCTGAAGCAGAATGTTCTGGAATCTGAAACCGTGCTGCCGTGAGCTGGTGTTGCAGGAAGTTCCTGTGACAACGGTAAAGAGCATGTACTAGGTCCTCATGTCTAACGAGCACAACATGCTGAGCTACGTGTCCATCACGTAAAGTGAACATGGCAATAAAAATACAGGTGAAGGTGCGTAGCAAAGGCCACTTGTCATTTATTGGTGGGAATGCAAATTGGCCCAACTTTCTTTTAGAAACTTGGCAATGTAATAATCATTTAAGTATGCACACTCATCAATGCAGCAATTCCACTTCTAGGAATGTATCCTATAGAAATACTCAGCAGATGTACACATATTTAGGTACAGATGGATTATTTTTTGCAGCATCGTTTTCAACAACAAAAAGAAAAAAATGGAAATATTAAAATAACCATTACTGGAGAGCTTATTAAATATATTATGACCTGAACTCAGTATGAAACACAACACAGCTTTTAAAAGGAGATATTTCTCTATATTTAGGCATGCAAGGGTATGTAGTAAGCAAAGGAGAAATTCAAGAAGTCTGCCTCGTATAATTCCATTTGTGTGTAAAAAGCTCAAAACTGTGCATCTACATAGTCTATATTGACAGCTGGAGCCATAGTTACTGGCATTGCCATAAAAAAAATAAACATCCAATTTTAACAGTGTTTCCCCCTCAGGAGCAGGTGTTAAATGTCCAATTTTAACAGTGTTTCCCCCTCAGGAGCAGGTGTGCAGGGGAACTTTAACTTTCAGTGTTCTTTGAAATATTTTCAACAAGAAAACAGTAAAAACAAAAAAAACAAAGAACACATAAGAGAATGACAGAGTCCAGATTTATGACCAGGTCGGGCCGACTCCACTGTCCAAATGTTCTGCTTTATGCCGAAAGCCCAAGTACACCACTGTCTCTAAACCACCTGCCCAGCTACCTCTCCACCTACTGACACTGTAGGAGTCCCAGCTGCCACCACCCCTGCGGCAGGAGGAGCTGCAGCCAAAAGCTTTAGTCACTATTCCATCCCCTCAGTAAGATGACCTACCATTTAGAACCCCTGAGATGGAGAATAGACTTGCTATTTGAGACCCTGGAGACTTATGACCAAGAATTTCCCCATTTTTTATTAACCAGAAATAAAGCTTCCTATTAGAAAGCTCCCATTAAGCAAACCTCAGAGCAGGCACGTGCTAGAACCAACCTCTTAAACGCCAAGGCCTGCTTAAATATTCCATCTCTTCCTGTTGCTTACATCCCCCGTCTTGTTGCTGTAATGTGGTTGAGAAGGGACTGGGTACTCTTCTAGGATGATACTGGGCGTGCATCCAGCTACAATCTTCTAGGCTTGCTGGTCTCCTGACCACCTGGGGTGTGGTTTCTGAAACTCTCTCCTCTGAAGCTTCCCTGGCTACTGGATGGAGGGAGCCACGCAGGAAGGGCCTCGGGCTCCTCTGACCTGCTTTTTCACCTCTCTCTCAAGTCAGAGCTTTTGCCTGGGCAGCCAGATCCTCTTTTCTTAGTGCCGGGAGCAAGTGCACTCACAGGACCCTGCCGCGCTAGGCCTGGACATCCTCTCATCCATGTTGCTGGTCAATAGGGGAGACTTCTCTACTTGACCTTACAGTTCTGTTTGAACTCTTTTTTCTGTTTAGGAAATATCTGCTCTTAACCCTTCTCTTTTAACTTTTCAGACATCCATTATTTTATTTTTTGGCTATCATCAGACTAATAGAAAAATATATATTTCTCTGCTTCTTATCTCCACCCACCTTTGTGGGACCTCCATCTCTTCCCACTTCTCCCCTAATGGTCGCCATCGTTCTTTGCGGAGAGCCAGATCTCCCTCACAACCCTCAGAACCCACAGTGTGTTTGCCACAGCCCAGTAAGCATTCCCTGCACTCAGCCATGGCGCAGGAGGAACATTCAGCAGGGGCCTTGATATATGGTCAGACGGGTGGGGCCTTCAGGGCACTGACCGTCAGTGCCTGAAGCTCTGCTTAGTAAGGACCCACCCAGCCCTCACCATCCGCCACTATAAACTGTTTATTTTATTATTATTTTTAATCGTCACTCAGGATATTTTTCCATTGATTTTGAGAGGGAATGGAAGAGAGGGAGGGATGGGGGGGAGAAAGAAAGAGAGAAAGAGAGAAACATTGATGTGAGAGAGACACATTGATAGGTTGTCTCCCACATGTGACCTGACCAGGGGCCAGGGATCAAGCCTACAACCAAGGTATGTGCCTTTGACCAGGAATCGAACCCTCGACCCTTCAGTCCTCAGGCCGATGCTCCAACCACTGAGCAAAACTGGCTAGGGCAACAACTATTTATTTTCAATCTTTGCCTCCTAAGCCTTTCAGTAGGATTCTATCAGGAGCCCCCACGAGTAATGTATCTGAGATTTGAAGTACATATTCAATCTTAGGATGTCAGGCTCTTTTTCAAATTTGGTTTTTCTGCTTACCTCTTCAAACAAGTGTTAGCAATAGCATTCTTAGCAACTGTCAATTTAAAAAACAGTGTTTCTTCTTTTCACAGGAAGAAAATCAAATGGATGGCTCCAGGTTTAGTTTCCTGCAACTCACAAGATACACAATTATCTGCAGATGGTTTTCGAACTCAGAATAGCTAGGAGAGTGAAGAAAATTTGGGAGTGTGTCTCCAAAGCAGCTCTGATTGATATGATAATTGTGCTTACCCCTGTCTCCCTTCACTCCCCCAGGCGCTGGGACCCAGGTGTGCTTGGCACAGTGGATAAGGGCCCCAGCTTTACAGGTAGTGTTAGACCAAGCAATGAGAGCAAAAGTGTCCTGAGAGATTTCTGGAGATAAGCCTTTACCTTGGTCTGGTCATTTGACATTTCTCTGATGTTCTAGTCATGTCCTACAGAAGTTTTCTCATCCCATCCCAAATGCCATCTAGTAAGTGCTAAAGCGTCCTGAATGGCTCTGTTTGGAGGTTTCCATTGGCTTCCACAAAAGTGGTTTCCAAAACACTTGTTTTCTGATATACCATAAAATGTCTTTATTTATTTTGTTTATTATCATTTATCTCTTCTTGTGGAATGTGAACGTCAAGAAGACTTTGTTTTGTTCACTGACCTATCCCATGTGCTTGTAAGAGGTCTGACCAGTAGTAGGCACTCAAAAATTATTTACCAAATTAAATTGAAGTTAAAACTAGAAGAGGGTTCAAAGTTCCCTTCCCTGATCTCTAAACCCTCTGATTTTCAAAGCTTTCTTGCCTATTTGGGCCAGCGTGTTGGTTCTCTCCTTGGAGGCGGCCATCCTTCCTCCTGCCAACTGCCATGACACGGATCCATTGTTTGTATACAGCTCCTTCTAGGCATGAAGACAGTCTTTTGCCCAGAGGCCCACAGCCAAGCTTAAGCAACTCAGCTCCGATGTGAAACCCTAGGCTTGACAGCTGGCACCTGGCATCCAGACGCGGTAAGCTGTCCCCACCTCCTTTCAACTAGTTCCAGGCATCCCTGGGTAAGCCATGGAGCGACTCTGAACTTTTCTGAGCACGTGCTTCTTCACTTGACATGACTTGGCAGGGAATGAACAAGCCCTGGTGTTCTGCTGTCAACTGCTTTTTATTAGCGCAACATCCAGCCATGCCCATGTGTTTGGCCCAGCCTGGCCTAGAGAAGCAGGCACAAAAGCTGGGCCAGTGGCCAGCAGGGCCAGAAGTGGAACCCAGATTTGGACTCTCTGCCAGACAGAAGGAAAGAGGACTTCAGATTATCACAGAGAACACAGAAAAACTAAAACCAGATGGGTGAGGGGACTTGCCCAACATCATATGGCAAGATGGTGGCAAACTGGGACACAGCTTGTATTCCTTCACTGCCCTGCCCTGTGGCTGTTAAGTGTCTACTCGTACCCTTACCCTAGGGGCAAGGCCACCGCACCTGCCCTGCATGAGCATGGCTCAGCCACAAAGGGTCTTTGAGGTCTTTCTTGTCTACTATTCTCCTTCACACAACTCAAAGGGTTCTTTACTGGAAAACAACTGACTTCAATGATGCAGTGCCCATTTCTATTTTCCTGGGCACCTAACAGTTCCTTGCATTTAATAGGCACTCGGTGACAGCAATTGAATAAAGAAATCAATAAATGATTAAGTGAATTTGTTTTATCCCATTAGCTCTATAGATGTGAGACATGTTTCTTTCCATGCCTATTGTAGTTTAAGCACCAACCTAGCAAGATAATCACCCGGTGGGCCAGTCCTCACCTCTGAGAGTACAAGTAAATCTTCACAGGGGATATTTGAGGTGATTTGGTGCCCTTGTGCAAAGCAGAGAGCAGAAAATGCAAAGCAGGACTGGCTGCTGAGCGTTGGATTTCTGGAGTAGATACTCCAAATTGAAACTCCCATTGGGGCCAAGAAGGAAATAGGACCAACGGGGAAGATGTGAGATAGATGAGGAGGTATTTCTGCCCTGTACCATTCAGCATCAGAGCTGGGCGGTGATAGGCCATTCCCCAGTAGCAGTGCTAATGAGTTAGCAAGGATACAAATAAGTTTGTTGGAAGCAAGTCACATGTCCTGCCCACACTCAAGAGAAGGGGATTACACAAGAGTGTGAACACCAGGAAGTGGGGGTCATAAGGGTGACCTTAGACTCTGTCCAGCACACCAATATTTCAGAGTCGGCTGAAGAGATGATACATTTTTGGCTTTCTTGGTTCAGGCAGTTAGGTTGCCCGTGATGGGAAGTATTGAATAGCTGAACCAGACAGGTTAAAAGCATTTGAAGGTCATGTTAAGCCATTCCTTAAGAGAATATGACTCTAAGGATTGGTGTTTTGTTACAAAGAAATATTCTAATCAAATTCTAAGGATTCAAACTAAAACATATTAGGGAAGACTGCCATAGTCAGCAATATGGCAGACAAGTTGTCCAGTACAGAACATCTAAAAATACATGAAAAGATCTCTTACAGGCTGAGCCTGGAAAATAGATGTAAGAGTAATCCTCAGAAATTCAAATCAATGAGAAAACCTAAATCTAAGAGACAAGAGAGACTGAAGCACTTGTCTATGGCCTCTGTTAATGCCCAATGGCCTGACACATGGGTTTTAGTGGAGGAAAGAAGAGCCTGGGGCCCCAGCACAGTAGGAGGTTGGATTAGAGCCTACCCCCTCCACCCACTAAAGCCAGGACATTGAGAAGACCAGACCCTCAGAGGTAAACTGGGGTGGAGTTGGGGGACAATTTTCCACAGAGAGATGCTTAAAATTATTACTTATTTTGGCCTTGACTATTAGTAGAGAAGTAAATATGAAAAAAGTTTTCTCTGAGAATTCCTAGGAACTAAGAGCATCTTTCATCAAGATTTGGAGCAAGAAGGGGAGCAGGGTGGAGGGGGTCAATGCTGGGGGAGGGACATCAAAAAAGATAAAATTTTAAAAAGATTTGGAGCAAGAATCTGCACTAGCACTTTCAAAAAAATCTCACACTGAACATTTAGATCAGCATTATCTTGGGGTATAGCATGGAATGAAACGAACAGGACACAGAGGAATATATATAGTAAGATTCCAGTCATATAAAATTAAACAACTAAATAATATAGTTTAAGGGATGCATACAAATAAGGTAAAACCTAAAGAGAAGCAAAAGAATAATGAATTCAAAATTCAGGAGAGTGGATACTTCTTCATGGGAGAGAGGAGAGATGCAATTAAGGAGGGGTATACAGAGGGCTCTATATGTACTAGCAATGTTTTATTGTGGGTGATTATCCAGGTTAATTTTATTATAAATCTTTAAATTGTGCTTTTTGCTTCCAGACCTGTACAAGAGGCTTAAAGGATGGCCTCCTCAGATCTGGAACAAATATGCTCTCATATTAATGAAATGATTGTCAATATATAAAAATCTTTGTCATTAAGAAACCGTGGGTCAAGAATCTACCTTAAAGACTATATTAAATAAAATAGGAAATGAAATCATTTAATAAACAAACTTCTAAGTAAATTGGAATTAGAAATTCAGTATCAAGTACAATCTGCCTGTTCACTCAAGGAATTCAGTGAATCTCTTGAAGAAGATTGTAAAATGTGGAACATCTCAAAGAAAACATACCTTCCCATTTGCCTCAAGTTCAGTGACCCAGAACTTTGTGACTATATCAGATCTTGACCCTGAAAAACCTGTCAAAGTTGAGGAATCTGCAGCCACAAAGAAGCCCCCTGAAGAACAAAGAAATTAAAGAAATGCCATTTATAACTTGTGATGAGTTCAATGGCATTCCTGTGTACATGAAATCCTTCTTAACCTATTGTCAAGTTAATGATGTTATTAAATAAATCAACAAGGCAGTAATCAGTAAATATAAGATCAGAGAGATGTAAATCAAAACCACAATGAAATATCACCTCACACTTGTCAGAATGGCTACCATCAATAAATCAACAAACAAGTGCTGGCGAGGTTATGGAGAAAAGGGAACTGGTGGTGGGAATGCAGACTGGTGCAGCCACTGTGGAAAACAGTATGTGTAGAGTTTCTCAAAAAAATTAAAAATGAAACTGCCTTTTGACCCAGAAATCCCACTTCTGGGTATATATCCTAAGAATCCTGAAACATCTGTAAGAAAGAATATATGCACCCCTAAGTTCATAGCAGTGTTATTTACAATAGCCAAGATCTGGAAACAGCCCAAGTGCCCATCAGCAAATGAGTGGATAAAACACCTGTGGTACATTTACAGAATGGAATACTACTCGGCTGTAAAAAGGAAGGAACGCTTACCCTTTGCAACAGCATGAACGGACCTGGAGGTTTTTATGCTAAACAAAATAAGCCAGGAGAGAAAGACAGACCTCACTTGCATATAGAATCTAATGAACAAAATAAACTGATGAACCAGAGGAATGGATGCATGGAACAAACTGACAGAGGTCAGAGGGGAGGGAAATGGGGGGAACTGGATGAAAGAAGGTGAAGAGATTAGCCAAAGAACACATTTGCATAGCCCATGGACACAGACAACAATGTGGTGATGGCCAGAGAGAGAGGCAGGAGGGTTAGAGGAGGGTAAAAGGGGGGACGTCTACAATAATGCCAACAACAACAAAAAAGATCCTACATCAACCAAAATAGTCTGCTATGAGTCTGCCAGAAATCTCTATCACAGATTTACTGATGAAGAAACAAAGAATACCAAAGGTCCTTCTTTTAGAATGGGAGATGACATAAAAGAGTCATAGCCTTGAAGGTTGACAAGAAGTTTCATGTGATACTGAATATCTTAGGGCACTGCTGGAGGCTGCCAGGGGAGGGGAGGACTCACCTCATGTGTTATAACCAAAGGCCCTTGAGAGCTTTTGAACCAGCCAACAGTCAGGTATAGAAGCTATCCTTATAGTTTCCTTATAGGTAATTTTTATATGTAATTTATTTAGTTTTTTTATCATCTTTTCCTGTCTCTTGTAAAAAATTAAACTTCTTTAAAATAAAGCATATATTTTAAAGTAAATATTTAAATTTTATATATGCACAATATCCTATATAATAAAAGCATAGTATGCAAATTGTCCCCTCGACCAGGAGTTCTTCTGGGAGTTTGACCAGGGGGAGGTGCCGGCGGGGGGAAGGAAGGGAGGCCCTGGCCAGCTGCTGCCAGCCACTAGGGATCCTACTAGTGCAAGAATTTCATGCACTGGGCCTCTAGTATATATATATTCTCTGTTGTATGTGTAACATATTCCATATTAAACAGTGAATTTAGAAAAGATGATAGTGGGAAAACTACCAGATTTCACCTAGACATTTATATCTTTAAAAGCCTGCAACAATTATGACTTATGAGAATATTGTTAGGAAGTGGTTTTTCAATGAGCCTTGACATTTGGAGCAAGCAAAGAAGTGAGAATTAGTGATAGCTACTCTGATTGCAGGGTAAATGCTCTGAGTAATTCCCAGAGAGCAACATTTGCAACCACTCATTCCATGGTTGCAGCGAGGATCACCTTCTTCCATTAGCCTTTGGCTAGGAAAAGTAACAAGTTGTAAAAGCTAATAATTTGTGTTCCATCTCACCCCTGCTTCTGGACATGGTAATTACCAGTAGACCTGTTAGTGCCCCTGAGCTGCTCCCATGTTAAGCTTTCCTCTCCCTTCTGAATCCAGTTCTTCTGAATGACTTAAGTTTTTTCAATTAGGAAATCTCATCTCATGAAGTTCTCTTTTAAAAAATCAAAATTAACATCTCTAAAATCCCTAAACTTCTATTATTCTGTTCTGAACCATACAGTATGACTAGAAGGAGCCAGACCTCCCTGGGTCCTTCACTCTAAGGACCCAGAAGTAACCATCTATAAAACTTCCTGTGTAAATTACCCGTTCCTTGAAGAGAAAAACAGTGGTCAAAATCATCTCCACTGTCTTCTGAGGCACAGCTTCCTCTGGATGGCAGTTCAAACCTCTCCAGTCAGCCACGCTTGGCCTCCCTGCCACCTGGCCGCCCTCCTCCCACTCCACCTCCCCACCACCTCCTACCAGTCCCCGACTTTTCCCTCAGATGTGGCCCACATTCCAGGGACAGCAGGCAGCAGCCTCTCTTGACTCGCCTGGGTGACTTTGGTGCGGACTTCTATACTCCAAAACCATCACTTAGAGTACGTCTGTGACAGTGTCAGGGATGGTTTATACCAGGAGGACTGATTATTACAGCCGAGCATGGAGTCACCCTATCATTAAGGTAAGACATCTGGAACTTTGCAGGTTCTCTGAAATACCCAAAACTTCAAAAGGCTTTTGCAAATTCTTTTTATAAGCCAGGGAGCTTGAGGGGAATTACTACAGACTGAGTAAGCCACAGTATGTTTTCAATATAAATTATTACATAAATAAATGGTAGGCACAATGGAGAGGAATATATACTCCCAACGGTTCCCACCTATATATATAAAAGCCTAAGTGACCGAATGACCGAACACCCGAATGACCCTTCGACCGGTTGCTATGATGTGCACTGACCACCAGGGGGCAGACGCTCCACACAGGAGCTGCCCCCTGGTGGTCAGTGTGCTCCCACAGTGGAAGCGCCCATCTTGGCAGCCCACCAGCCCGGCGGCAGCCACTCACTCCCTCAGTAGTCCTGCAGGTCCAATCTCTGGAGAACAGGCCAGGCACCGATGGACCGCGCCGGCGCCACCAGCACCATCCCCACAGCGCTGCCAGCCTCCTGGAACTAGGCCTCAGGCACCGTGGCTGCTTCCCCTCCCTAGACGCTCTGCAAGGAAGAAATGATATAAAAGTGGCCACCAGGTAGCTCCCAACAACCGGCGCAAATGTCAGCGGGATGGATCCGGATCCTGGGCCAGCAAGGGTGTCCCATCACCTGCCCAGAGGGCTGATCACGTCCCACTCCCCCCTCCTCACTCCCATTGGGACAGGTACCCGATCGAAACTGACCAGGCATGAGCCCACAGAAGGCACAGAGGGGCCGGCGGGATGAATGGGAGCGGCAGGTAGGAGTGGCAGGCAGTGTTGAACTGCCAGTTTCGGCCCGATCCCCGCAGACCACCCTGAGGGACCTCACCCATGCACGAATTTGTGCACTGGGCCTCTTGGATCCGGATCCTGGGCCAGCAAGGGCGTTCCATCACCCGCCCAGAGGGCTGATCGCGTCCCACTGCCCCCTCCTCACTCCCATTGGTACAGGTACCCGATCAAAACTGACCAGGCGTGAGCCCACAGCAGGCACAGAGGGGCCAGCGGGATGAATGGGAGCGGCAGGTAGGAGCGGCAGGCAGTGTTGAACTGCCAGTTTTGGCCCGATCCCCGCAGGCCACCCTGAGGGACCTCACCCATGCACGAATTCGTGCACTGGGCCTCTAGTTTGTTCATGAAAGTCAATGTTGGACTGTTAAGTCTCCTAAGAAGACCTCAGGTCCAGTCCAGGCCGGGTTAATTGGGACTCAGGGTAAGAGATTTTCAGTCTTTCCAGGAAAGCAGCTGCTGGCACTCAAGTGCCCTTTGCCCTCTGGTCTGTTTTGCATTTCCAGGTCAGAAGCCAGACTTCCCAATGGCTACCTGGGGTCCCCCTGGACTTAGCACAGCCCCTCCTCATGCCCTGGCTGTAAGCCTGCTAAGCAGCAGTAGTCTTACTCTCACTTGCACCTTCTTGGGGCCATCTGTCCTGTGCATCCTACAGACCTCATCACAGCCTTTCTCCCCACCTTGGCCTTTTTCTTCAAATGGACAAGTACTTTGGAATCCACATGCAAGGTTTTTCTCATATCACTGTGAGGAAGGGCATAGGGAAACCAGGCCTCATGGTACCCATGGGCAGAGAGGAGCATTCTTACAGAGTATGGAATCTGTTTGCAGAGAATGTGTTTCTTAACCTTGCGGGAGTGGTGGGAGGCAGAGGGGTGATAAACTTGTCTGTGGGTGGAAATTTTAAACTCTCTGCAGCTGAATGCTGGGGGAGAAGATCTATGGCCATCAGATGCTCAAAGTGTTTACTGCTTAACACTTAAGAGCCCCTATAATCTTACAGGCTTCAGAGTCAGGCAGACATGAGTCTGAATCCCTGCTGTCACTCAGCAGCTTTGTGACCTTGGAAATATTACTTTCCCATCTGTAAAACAGGATGCATACCTCTTCAGAGTAAAATTTTAAATGTGATGGCAGTGTTTGTTGCTTAGTCAGTTTTGCTCTTCCTATATTTGGGCATAAAACCCAACGAATTCTTATGCTCTTGGATGTGAATATTCTAATTATGTCACTCTTAAGGGACTTACAGAAATCAATCAAGAAAACTTTCAGCAACCAGAAAGGGGCCCACATGTGTCCACAGATGCCAACATATAAGCTTTCCCTTAACAAGAAAAAGAAGTTTTTACAAAATAGAAGTAATTGTAATTAATGCCAAATTTGAGGAAAACTCATGAATTGACAACATGGCAGAAATTGACAGTTGCCCCCTAAGACTCCTGCTCCCTTCTTCTGTAGTAATAAAACCCCTTGTTTTTAACTAAAATTTAGCCATATGGTTAAGTTCTGGCCAACACAAATGATCATGAGTGATGTGGGCAACGGCCAGGCACTGCTGAAAAGGGGGAGGGAGGCTACTTCACGTGCCCCTTCCTGCCTCCACTGGCTGCAGTTCAAACGTGGCTGTGAGCTGAACTGGATCGTGCGGGAGAGGCCCACCCCAGGGATGGCAGTGGCAAGACTGAAGAAGCCTGGGTCCCTGACCCCGAGAAGCCACCAAGCCAGCCCTGGGCAGCTCACACGGAACTATTAGGTGCCAGGGAGACTCCCTATCTGCTTTAAGCCACTGCACGTTAGGATGTCCATCACAGCTGCCAGACCTGTAAAGTAGCTAGTGTGTTCCATCAGAAAGCTATTGAGAGGATTGAATCTACAGAACCTACATCATCTAGTTTTTCTTCTTTTAAAACTACTTGTGAGAATGAAGAGTTGATATTTTGTATACCTACATGATGTCCTAGAATCTAACACCTTGGTGATTGAATTTAAATATCACTTTCTCCCCATCTCCATAGTCCCTCCCATTAGCTTCTCGAGTGTAGAAGAGCTCTTTTCAAAGCCAATTATTCTTTTCTCATACATGAAATTATGAATGAATAAACACATTATCAAACAGGCCAAACTTACAAGAGAAAGATTGAAGAAAGAAGGTATGAAGAATAGAAGACAGTAAAAGTATCAGTTGGACTGTGTGGTAGCAACAACACAAAAATATCATTTACTCCTTTCCTTTTTAACCAGGTTCTAGTGACCTGAAATCACCATATCCAGCTTTATCAGTTGAATCTCAGGGAGCTTCCATTAACTTTCCAAAATTAAAGATAGTTGATGATCCCAGACCTTTTCTCCTTATTTCTCTGCTCATTGGTGTCAGGGATGGAGGTTTCTGACCCCATGGGATATACATTGATTCTGAAGAAGGAAATTGATAGAGTTGTTCAGGTAGTGCCAAATATCAGTAAATTAGCCCCAGGCAATGGTGACTGACCTAGACACTTTTATTTTGATTTCTTGATAACAGCCTTTAAAATACAAAACTCTGAAATTTTGGGCTCCATTGTGATATACACTGGGGATATAAGGATATATAAAACATAGCCACTTGCCTCAAGGAGTTCGGCTGTATGATTGTCTTACAAAACTCTGAAATTTTTGGCTCCATTGTGATATACACTGGGGATATCAGGATATATAAAACATAGCCACTTGCCTCAAGGAGTTCATGGTTCAGTGAAAAAAAATCACTTATAACTTACGTTGTAGAGCAGGGGTGGGGAACCTTTTTTCTGCCAAGGGCCATTTGGACATTTATAACATCATTTGCAGGCCATACACAATTATCAACTTAAAAAGTAGCCTGCTATATTTGGTCAAACATGTAATTAACTCAATAAAACATAGCCACTTGCCTCAAGGAGTTCATGGTTCAGTAAAAAATAAAAAAATAAAAAATCACTTATAACTTATGTTGTAGAGCAGGGGTGGGGAACCTTTTTCTGCCTAGGGCCATTTGGACATTTATAACATCATTTGCAGGCCATACACAATTATCAACTTAAAAAGTAGCCTGCTATATTTGGTCAAACATGTAATTAACTCACCCCTAATGCCTTGGCAGGGCCAAACCAAATGATTTCCAGGGCTTTATATAGGCCCCTGGCCTGACGTTCCCCACCCCTGTTTGGTGTGATCAGGAGTATAAGAAGGGGTGAATGACTGAGAGAGCTATGGACAGCTTCACAGAGGAGGTGACATTAGAGCTAGGTTTTGAAGAGTGTTTTGGAGTTTCTCAGATATATAAGAGGGAAAGGGGGGTATTCCTGATAAAGTGAATTGAATAGGGGAAGGTTGGGAAGTAGTAAATGCATACTGTAGTAATCCATAGTTATTCATGGGATAAATGATGGTGGAAAAGGATTGAAATGTAATCTGAAGCCCAACTGTAAAGAACATGATGAACTAGAATAAGGAACAAGTTCTTATTTCCTAGGCAGAGCCAGGCCCAGACATATGAGCAGACTAATAATTAGACAACTCCTCAAACCAGCAGTTTGTAAATATTTTTTCAACATGTCAGTTATTCAGTGGGCTTGGTAGTGGAACTGAAAATGTATTAATAAAAACTGCATAAAGCAAATCAACAAAGCAGATACCTCTACTAATCAATTTTTGTCAATCCAAACATAGTTTAAATTCTGGAAAGAACTCATTTAAATAGTTCTAACTTTTCCATAGTTCTTTTTCTCTCTTCAGTTATCTTCTGGCCTTTTCTAAATCAGACATCTTCTTGGGAACCATATGAAGGTTTTAAAATTTCAATGATAAAATGAATCACTCTTACCTGGTAAACAACACCTTGACATGCATATTTGGTTTCTAAACCTCAGCTTCCTGCCAACTTCCCACTAATTGAAGCCTTGCATGTACGGAGCAAAGTACTTATCAGAGAAAGAGCAGCCAAGGAGGACTGTTTCTAAGTTTTCCAACATGGGCTGCCATCTATCGCAATGGGAATGGAATCAGATTCCTATTTCCCAGCCATGTAAGGACGTGAGTGTAGAAACCTGAGTTAGCTGGCACCATTTTAGTAACTCAGAGATGGATTTCCTGCATTAACCCACCCTTTACCAGACTTTGTGTCTGGACCGATAGTTTTCATAGTCTGCTTTTTGAAATCTTCCTAATTTCTAGTGCACTCACCCATCAAAAGAAATCTTGTGAAAAGCCAATATGTAAAACAGATAAGAGCAAGTCTCAGGCACTTAAGACCTTTCTTGTTAACATAATGGTGTCTGAATATAAACCCCGGGATCCTGTGGCTCTCAGGAATGGGGAGCTGATGAGGGTATTACGCATGAGTGATGACATGATCGTTTTTGTGCAACATCTTCCTTTTTCAAAGGAGGAAACTAGAGTCCAGATGAAGCTCAAACCATTGGCAATAAATTTGTAATCTTTGGAGAGGACAAAAATTAATTAGATTAATTAGTGGGTGCCATCACCTTTAATAAGTATCTGGCAGGCTCTGAATGTAAACACACACACACACACACACACACACACACACACCTCCAGAGCTTACTGTGAATGCATTGACCTCTCTAATGTGGCTGCTGCTGAAGGGGACAGCAGCTTTAGCGGTGGCACGGGGTGAAGCTCATTATCACAGGATAGCTGGTCATGAAGCAGCTGAAGCAGACTTTTCCTGCTGGGAGAATCATTCTTACCCACCTGCTTTACCAAGTAACTCTGTCAACATGAATCAAGGCAAGGCGCGAAGTACATATATTTGCTTGTATGTATATGCAGTTACAGCAACAGAAGCCTAGGCGAGGTGGGTGCCTTGGTCTCTGATCAGTACGCCATCTGTGCCTCAGAGCTGTCAGAGATCTCAGACCACGGTTGCCGCACATGCAAAACCAGTCACTCAACAGCTGCTTCTCCTAACCGGCACTCCCTCTGGGCCATGTTCATCCCTTTGTTCCCATCAGCTTGTCTTTTTCAGTTCTAACGCTATAGAGTCAAGAATCAGGCTTATACACCTTGCCTAGAAAAATGTCCCTCAAGTGCTTTTACATTAGAGATGAGAAAATATAAGCAGTGCAAGGGATCTGCTACCTAAAATTTCACCTTTAAAAAACTTGTGAGAATCCATTTGAACCTTTTCCCCAAGGCCGTTCTCCAAGTCAGCCAACAGAATAGACTGTTTTTATCTAGAATTTTTATTATGATCTTCAGCTACTGGGTTTGTAGATCCTGAGTGCCTTTAAAAAATATGGTGAAAGCTACACATTCTCCAAGAAAAAATGCACAGAATTTTGAACTCAATTTCAGAGGATTCAGGGATGCCTGGAGCTATGTATAAAAACCCTTCTTGAGGCTGACAAGCATGGTTCTCAACCTTAGCTGCACATTAGAATCCATGGGGAGATTTTTAAAATCCTGATACCTGGGTCCCGTCCCAAGAGATTCTGATTTCAATGTTCTGGGATACAGTCTAGGCTCTGAGAACTTTAAAAGCTCCTCAGGTGATTCTAGTGTGAAATCATGGCTGAGGTCCACCACTTGAGGTGGCCTGATAGTAAAGGCTATGACAGCCTTTCTCACAGCCTCCATCCCCAGCCCTTATAAGACAAACTCTCACTGAGGAGTAAGACATGAGGTGAAGAGAATGAGGTTGCTATCTGAAGCAAGAACCTGGAGGAATGGCCAAAAGAAAAACATCACCAAAGGGAAGGTCATGAAGGAATTCTGGAGAGATGACCTGAGTAAGGCTAAGACAGAGCACAGGTGACCAAGATTATATCTGAAGAAAATAAGGCTTGGTGCTCACAAGACTGGTTGGCCTGGAAAGGATCCTTTAGCAAAAATCAAAGGAGAAAAGGAGAGTTTCACTAGAGGTGCACACAAGAGATGGGACTTAGGTTGGTCGAGGGTTATGGAGCCAGTCAACTTCAACAACTCACTGCTTCTTACCCCCTTAAAGATCACATTGCTTAACCACTGACAAATGGATTCCCATTTTTCCTCCAAGAGAAACGTGCATTTATTTAGTTTTTCCTCCCCAAACCACTTTGTTGTTAGTTTCATTCCTTCGGGTTTTTCCTTTTTGGTGACACTACGAACTGTAAGATATAACAACAGATGAAGAACATCCCTGTTTCTACAAGCATAGAATTTAGGAAACCACAAGCTTCTTCTTCTCCCTGATCTCTTCCTCTTCCTCTCTTACTTTCTCTCTCTCTCATTCCCTTTTTTGTGGCCAAGTTTCATGACCCATACCTGGCTTTCTGCACAACATGCGTGTGCCAGATGTCAAAACAATAAAGCATTATGTCATGTCAACACAGTCCATATGTGAAAACTTGCCAGCCAATCTCTGCCTATTAATAGAAGTGTTTTCAATTTCTATTACAACAATTTGATTCTTATTTATTTATTTATCCATTCAACAGATACTTAATGAGGACCACGTAAGTGCTAGGCACTGTCCTCGATGCTGAGGATATCAAATTTAACTGAGATTGGTTCTTCTTTTCCAAGAGTTTACAGTCCCATAGAAAAAACAGCTGTTGAAGCAGACAAGTTACAAGTTGGTGCTCTGGTGCAGGAAGAGACATGTGCACAGGAGTGGGGCAGGGAGGAGGATCCTGGAGAGCTTGGGAGACACTGCAGTTTACTTAAAAAGCTGCTGTGCCCTCAGTAACCTCCCTTCATGCAAGGATCACAGGCAGGACTGCTGAGGAAAGCTTTAGTAATTTATCACTATAAGCATGCTGGAACCTTGGTCAAGACTGTTCTCCTTTTTTAGGTCACTGGACATCAAGTAAATCTGTTGATGTGTGAAGCAGGGGGGATTAGAGATGAAATTACTCATGGAAGAAATGGGTATTCCAGAGAAAACATGTACTCTCTCAGAATCTCTTGAAATTTGGCTAGAAGTTCATAGCAACTCTTTGTGCTGGCCAAATGCCTGACTTCTGGGGAGTTCAAACACATTATAGACATTTCCCCCATGGTTGTCATAGAAACTCTCCAATGGAGATGAATGGCCAGTAAAAATAGGAAGTAAACAATCAGGAGGAACATATATTGGGGTTATCTCCTAGGGCTCCCACTCCCATCTGACCCTGGGGACCCCCAGATATTCATGCACATCTCACCAAACGCCAGGGCAATCACCAGATGATAGACAGATGAGGGGCCCTGTGTATTCACCCCTTACCTCTCCCTCCATCTCTAGACCTATGTGTCTACCTTCCACTAAACCTTTCCCCTAGATATCCACAGCCAAACTTAGCATTTACCCCCTCCACACCTGTAGGTGGAAAATATATGGAAATGTCTACATCCTAATGAAGATCGAGACAGGGATTCTGATCTCTTCTCCGGCAGTTTTTTTGTTTGTTTTTTTTTGAAATAAAATCTGATAGTGAGCAATAAGACAGATTGGTTGACTTTCAGTTCTTTCTATTTCCTTTTCTCCTTGAAAAGTCCCAATATCAGGAAAACAGGAATACAGAAATAGAAAGAGCCCCAAGGAATCCAAACAGAATGTGGCAAAAACTGTTACTTGCTCCCCAATAGCACTTCCTTATTTTTTTCTTTGTAACAGAACCCTGAATTTGTTTGGTCCAGCAAGGTACTCAGCTGAAAAGCATTTCCCAGCCTGCTTTGCAGTTTTCTGTAGCCGTGTGACTAAGTTCTGATGCACATTGTATAGTTCTTCCAAGAAGACTGTTTAAAGAGGTTTAAAGATACCTGACCCTGCTGGAAAAAGAGCCCTTTGTCCTTCCACTCTGTCCTCCTTCATGCTTCCTACGATGTAGACATGATGGCTAGAGCTTCAGCAGCCTTCTTCTTCTAAGAAGACTTTAGTGATGAAAACTGTGTGCTGAAGAGGAAGGTGCCTAGCTCTCTAATGACTCCATGGAGCTGCCATATGTACCCTGGACTGCTTTCTTCCAGAATTTTTTAAGTAAAAGAATTCAAGCCACTGTGTACTTAATCTACTATATTCAGGCTTCTGTTACAACATAACCTAATCCTTACCAATACATTAAATAATTAGGAGTTAGCTATATAAAATTATCAGGGGTTAACTGTCATGTCTGCAGTTAAAGCTTGAGAGAGACCTACAGCTGTTTGGTGAGTGTGATAAATTAAACATCAACCCTTCCCATTCTCAACATTATTGTGACCATGTAGGATACAAGGCAGTGACATGAGCAGGATGAAGGACATGAACATCGGGTGGAAGGTTAACTGCATGGCCTGATGAAGTTCGGATGCACTGGCAGCTAATGTTCTTCTTGGTCTTGCTGTTCATTGCTTCCCACCAGGCCTAAGTTCAGCACATTCATTGGACTCAATCAGATATAGGCTCCACGACCCATGTCAGCATCAAGCAAACCACCTTCCCAGTAACAACTCCGCTCCAATTGGCCTTATTAGGAAGCTGGTGAGAAGTCACACTCAGCCAGGTCAAGCTTGAAAGAGGGAGGCAGTCTCACGTAGGGAGAAAATCCCAACTTATTTTCTGCCCTTCCCAATTCATCTAGATATTCATGCACATCTCACCAAATGCCAGGGCAATCACCAGATGATAGACAGATGAGGGGCCAGAGATCATATTTTTGCCAGTGGCACTTTCTCCCTCTTCACCACAGCCTCTCAATATTCCATTGGGTCAAGCAGGACTCAAGGCAGTAATTCCAGAGGCTCGGGCGCATCTCCCCCCTGCAATCAGCTCTGCTCACCTCTGACTTTGAACCTCCTCCACAGGGACACTGAGAACCCTTGTCTATGGGTGCAGACAGGACAAGGACAGTGGATAGAGATGTTCCCTTTCCCCCCAATGTCTTTTGGCTTCCTAACATGAGCACAGCATGGCCCACTTCAAGGATTTCTTCAGGGTTTCTTGGGAATGCTGTCAATTCCAAGCAGTGTGATTCCAAGCAGTAGGGTAACGGCACTTTTCATTGGGCACCCCCTTGCATGCCACAATCTTACACTCTGTTATTTTTTAATTAAAAACAGGTCTTCAGAATCTGGAAGGCATTATCCAGATTTTTAACACCTTGTCACAACGGCAAACCACTCATTATGGCGCACTGGAAAGGGCCCTGTTACGGGCCACCAAATGCTTTGGTTTAAGTGCTGCTGTTCCACTAATTAGCCACAGGATCTTGGGTGAGCCCAGAGCCTCGCGTTATATCCTCCTTTTTTTCTTTTTCCTTTTGTGTGAGTGGATACTAAGCATGATGTCAAGGTGCTGAGAATTCAGGAGCAAACAAAACACATACAAAACCCCTTCCTTGAGCAGGTTTATGATGGAATGGGGTGGGGATGTTGGGAGAGATAAACCTCAAACATAGAATCACACGTGTACATATATATTTACGGACTTTGATGACTATTATGAAAGTAAAGTACATGGTGCTCAGAGGGGGAACCATCCAACTTAGTGGAAGGAGACATAGATTTCAGCTGAAGGCTGAGGAATGGGCAAGAGTTAGCTGGGTAAAGAATGAGGGAAGAGGATTGCAAAACCAGGGAGTAGTCAGGTAATGGAGCCATATGTCCATATTCCTCTTCTACAGCTCCAAAATTATAATATTTAGTAGTAGTAGTCATAGTAGTAGTATTGTCAAGTGATCTTTATATATATGTAATGCATATTATATATATAACTAGAGGCCTAATGCATGAAATTCTTGCACGGGTGGGGTCCCTAGGCCTGGCGTGTGATCAGGCCCATCAGGGCCAGGTTGATCGGGGCCTGAAACCCCCAGTGGGGTCAGGAGAGGTTTCAATCCCCAGAAGGCAGCCAATCAATGATTCTCTATCATCATTGATGTTTCTATCTCTATTTCTTTTCTCTAAAATCAATCAAACATATATTTTTAAAATGCAAGGTTTTTAGAGAAAGAAAGGTAGGGCAAGGGAGCTATTGACAGAAAAGGCATTTGAGATCTTGCTCACATTTCAAATAAGATAACATAAGGTGGTCCTCAGGGGGTGACAGGTGAGGAGTGGCAGTGGGTGGAGCAGGGCACTGCAGGCTGAGGAATAGGCTGTAATGACTGGGAATGTCTGTGACAGTGACACTGAGCATGTGTTGGGGCCATCGCTGGGATCATTCATCCCCAAGAGGTTTTCATTCTGGACGGGAGGAGAAACATGGAGATCAGTGGGCCTTTCTTAGCCTAGAAGGTGAGACCGGCGGCAGGAGTGGGCTGCCCTGCTTCCCTACAAATGTAAACACACAGTGTAACTGCCAATGCCCAGCCAGCCCTGGTGGCTATGTCCTGCCACTCTCTGCTGTGCTACGGTGCTACTGGCTGGGGAGGCTGAAGCCACGTCCCCAAGCGCAGGAAGTATACAAAGGGATGGGCAGGAGGCCAGAAGCTGGAAGTTGGAGCTGAGGTGCCCGGACATTGCTGTGTCCACCATGGAGCTGGACAGGGAGCAGCTGTCGGTGTGACCGGCTTTGGAGTTGGAAGGACTGCGCTTCTTGCACATCACCAGTGAGTCTCCGGGAGCCCGCGCCGCGCCAGCCAGGCCAGGTGGGTCCTGGGGAAGCCTTTCCCTCCTGGAGCCATTCTTCCCAGGGTGTCAGCGTTGGGCCATTTTTTTGTTTTTGCAGTTATTTTTTTTATTGGGAAGCAAACTCTGGGCTTGCGGTTCCTGGGATCCCTGGGCCATAGCATGCGCCTCCAGGCCTCACTGCATGGCCCCTCCTCTTCCTGTGTTGAGCCTCTGGCCCCTGGTGGTCAGTGCGCATCATAGCGACTGGTCAACTGGTTGTTCTGGTCATTCCACCGTAATGGTCACTAGGCTTTTATCATATAGATAATTACAATAGTCAAGTGACCTGTGAGAACTATTGTAATAGGCAAGACCAAATGAGAAATGTGAGCATCTCAGAGATGCAGATGGGACATAAGTAGTCACCAAAAACCAGAGAAGAACATTTGCACCTTAGACATCAGCCAAGAGCCAGACCATGCCCCAACACCTTGACCACACACCCTTGACCCCTGACATCCTGTAAAGCCAAGGATCTTAGGTCCCCTGAGGGGAGGAGGGGCAGCTGGAAGTAGCTATCTGAATTGACTGGGGTTAAACCTGAAAATGCTGAGAACCACTGCAGTGGCCAAGCCTATTTGCAAAGAACTCAGTGCCGTTTTCCACCCGGGCTCTTTGCCATGGGAGACGAAGGGTTGGGTTCTGTTTTGTACATCTGATGGTAACCCGTGGAGTGCTTCTGTGTGGGTATGTGTGCATTTTGCAGAAGGAGAGGGCAATGGAGTGAGGCAGCTGTTATGGAGTGTCCCCTGCATATATCTGTGACCCTGACCCTCATTGCACTGCCACGTGAAGGGAAGGATGGGGAGGACCAAGCAGAAATGTAAATAACTATGGATGCATATGAGGCAGCTTGGCAGAGTGAGGAACAGGCTGGGCACATGGCTCTGGGTCTAGAATAGCAGCCCCAGTCAGGTCATCTCCAACCACAAGCCGCCCCCATCCCCACCCCCACATGGAACTCATGCACTGGAAACCAAGGCCTGGCCTGGCCGGCCTGGATGGCTAACAAAGAGGACAAGACCTCCCCCAGGGAGTGAATTATATCCAGGCCACCATGCACTCATTGAGAGGACTCGGGTTTCTCATTTCCCCTGGCAGGCAGGGAGTTTGCAGACAGGACAACAGAGCTGCACCAAGAGCTGACAGAACCCTGGAAACTCCACCACATCCCGTGACCCAGCTGGGGGCCCTGCTGTGCCTCAGAACAGCCCAGAAAGGATTCTAGCCTTGCAGTCAGACACCGGCCTTACATCCAGTTCCCGATGTGTCCCTGGAACCAACTTCTCCCTGTGTCTAAGATCAGGGAGAATACACCTACTTCAAGGGTGTTGTGGCCGATTAGTGATATTGCTTGTGAAAGTGATGAAGACAACAGGTATTTTTCTATCTGGAACATGCACCTATTCCAGCCACCTATTGTACTGAGACTGCACTTATTGCAGCTTGTAATTATTTGATTATTTTGTGTTTTGACTTCATTATTGCTACTATTATTGTTGTTTATACCCCTCAGCAGACTATAAAATCCACGAGAGCAGAGACCATAACTGTCTTGTTCACATGTGTCCCCAGAACCTAGCACGTAGTAGGGATGCAATAAGAATATTTTCAATATCATTTGAATTCATTCAAAAAAAATTAGCTTTTCTTCTTCTTTTGACCCTGCGGGTAAGGCAGATATTTCTGAGCTAGCAACTAAAGCTGAGTGGTTTTCCTGGGCTGTTCACTGCAGCACTTACACCCGCAAGAGAAAGGAGCTTGAAGAAACCAGCAAACTCAGAGAATCACTAGAAACAGCTGTGGTGTTCATCTAAGGCAGGGGTGGGCAAACTTTTTAAACAGGGAGCCAGTTCACTGTCCCTCAGACCGTTGGAGGGCCGGACTATAGTTTTAAAAAAACTATGAACAAATTCCTATGCACACTGCACATATCTTATTTTGAAGTAAAAAAACAAAACGGGAACAAATACAATATTTGTATTTGCATGTGGCCCACGGGCCGTAGTTTGAGGACCCCTGCATACTGCTGGGGGACAGAGTAGGGACTTGTGCTCTGGCCCCTCTCCCCATCCCAGGAGCATTAGCCAGGCCCTCCAGTCCTGGGGGCCGACTGGGGTGAAGGGAGGTGTGTGTGTGGGGGGAAGGCGGGGGGGCGGGGAGCAAGCTTCCAGTAATTGCAATGCTGTTTCTTCAGGAGAGGGAAGGAAAAGCATTTTCGTAATAAGCAAAGGAGAGGGAAAATCAATAAGGATGTGTGTAATGAATTTTTGTTTCCTGAAATAGCCTGGCAGGAGCCTTGCCAGGAAGAGTTAGGACTAATCAGTGACAAGATGAGAGACACAAATCCAAGAACATTTATTCAGCTCTGTAGGCTCCCCTGGTGGGAGAATGTCGGAGCAAGAATCACGGAGAGCCCAGCCTGTAGTCCACAAAGACAGCAGAATTTGGACGGAGGTAACAATACTATCTATTTGGGAAGAAAGCTGTGCTTCTCCGGCTGCTCAGAATTCGAGAGGCTCTGATCAGGTTGACAAACTGTAATATTTTTTAGCTGTTTAAGTCAAATACCCTTCATTCTACTGTTGGGCTACAATATAATGGTTATGAGCAGACTTCGACTCTGCCATTTACTACTCATCAACGGAGCCGTCTTGGGTAGGTTCCCTGAGATCCTTTTTCATCTTTTATAAAAAGGGGAGCTAACAGCACCCATGCTGAACGCTGCTGTGAAGATTAAATGAGATCAATATCAACCACGGTGTCGCAGGGTAAACACTCCAAGAACTGTAGTTGTTATCACGATTGTTAACTAACCCAGCTGTGCTGAGTCCTTGTTAAGATCACTAGGCCTTTTGCTGGACTGTTTGCCCTTGACATTTGATCACCATTTTTTCATCCTAGAATGCCCTGTACCTGGCAGAACCAATCAATGTTGGCTCAATAAAACTGTTGAACTAAAATCTAGAAATAAAGACAAGGCGTTTTTCACTTTCATTTTCTCCTTTGAACATCTCATTGTGCCTGCGTGCGCATGCGTGTGTGTGTGTGTGTGTGTGTGTGTGTGTGTACTTCATCATTTCATCTGAAAAAATGGAGGGAATTCCCTTACTGGGACTTTAAGTGTCTAACAACTCGCTCACTGATGACAGTGCAATTAGCCTTGTATTAACACTTCTTAAACCACTCAGAAGCATTTCATTTCTTGTCATAATTATTTGTAAGGCAGTAAAGTGGTTCTGAACTGCACTATCATCATTTTATTAATTCCTGTAACTACATTTAAAAATTAATTTGACTGAGGCACAGTTTACATGTAATCATATAGATACCCTCTATCAGTGTAGTGATCTTGATAAATGTCTATTGTGTAACTACCACCTGAATCGAGATGTAGCAATTTTTTAAACAGGCTCCCTGGTGCCCCTTCCCAGTCAATCCTACCTCCACCTCCAGCCCTAGACAACCATCAACATATCCATTGAAGATTAGATGTCTTTTCTAGTTTTATCTAAATGCAAACATACCATAAGTAGTCTTTTTATAAAATATGTTTTTATTGATTTTTAGAGAGAGAGGAAGGGAGAGAGATAGAGAGACAAAAACATTGATGAGAGAGGAACATCATCAATCAACTGACTCCTGCATGTACCCCCACCAGGGATCAAGCCCTCAACTGGGCATGTGCCCTGACCGGGAATGGAACTAGTGACCTCTTAACTCCTAGGTTGACACTCAACCTCTGAGCCACACCAGCCAGGCACTATAAGTAGTCTTAGTTCTGACCTCATTTGATAACATAATGTGTTTTATATATTCATTCATTTGGTTGCTTGTATCCGTAGTACATTTCTTTCTATTGCTAAATGGTATTCCATTGTATGAATATAACACATTTTTTAAAATCTATATTGATGAACATGTTGCGTTGTTTTTGATTTTTTATTATTATGGCTAAAGCTGCTCTAGATGTTCACGTACAAGTCTTTTTGGACACATTTTCATTTCTTTTTGGTAAATACCTGGGAGTGGTATTGCTGAGTCATATGACAAGCATATGTTCAATAAGACCCTGTTAAACCATTTCACCAGCAATAAGAGTTCCTATGGCCCCATATATTCTCTAACTACTTGGACTTGTTTGAAATGTGACTACATTTTATATTTACATTTTAAATTAGTCATTGTCCCAATTTACTAGGATTTTCTAGACTTTCTTTTTTTTCCCAATCTTTCCCCAATTTCTAGAACCTCTACTCTTCCATTTACTGTCTCTGAAGGGCAGAAGTAAGGTTAAAGTGTTTATTATTAAATTCTAGAACTTGTTTTAAATACGTTTTTAAAGTACCCATATGGAAATGACCTAAGTGTACATCAAAGGATGGATGGATAAAGAAGATAGGAGATTACATATACATATATGACATTATATTATTTAGCCATGAGAAAGAATAAAGTCCTACCATTTGTGACAACACAGATGAGCCTTGAGAACAGTAAACTAAGTGCTGTATCAGAGAAAGACAAATATTGTATGAGCTCACTTACATGTGAAACCTAAAAAAAACAGACTTGTAGCAACAGAGTAGAATGGTGGTCACCAGGGGTTAGGCAATGGGGAAATTGAGGAGCTGTTGGTCAAATGGTACAGACTTGCAACTAGAAGATGAATAGTTCTGGAGATCTAAAGCACAGCATCCTGAATATAGTCAACAATAGTGTTATAAACTCTGAAGTTACTAAGAATCTAGGTCTTAAAGGTTCTCACCACAAAAAGGAAATGATCTATATGCCTAAGCGACTGTCTGACCGTTCGACCATCCGACCAGTAGCTATGATGCGCAATGGCCACCAGGGGACAGACGTTCCGACTGGTAGCTATGATGCACACTGACCACCAGGGAGCAGATGCTCAATGCAGGAGCTGCAGAGCCATGGTGACTTGGCAGCTGCAGTTCTCGGTTGATGCACCCGGAACCATAGAGGAGGGAGCCTGATTCTCGGGTGTGTTATCCGAGAACCTCCCTCTTGCAATCTGGGACCCCTCGGGGAATGTCAGAGAGCCAGTTTTGCCCCAATCTCCACAGGCCAGGCCGAGGGACCCCACTGGTGCACGGGGCCTTCAGTAGTTATATAATGTGATAGAGAGGTTAGCTAACTCTATGGTAGTAATCCTACTGTAATATATAAATGTATCAAATCAACATGTTGCATACCTTAAACTCACACAATGTTATATGTCAATGATATCTCAATTAGAATAAAATAAAAGTGCTCAAAAGATGCCAGAAGCTCACCTGCCAGAACAAGTTCTTCCCCATCAGGATTCCTCTTGTTTATTTCACTATAACCCACACATGCTAATATAGAATCTTTCCTGTCTTTGTGAAAATGTGGCCCGTAGTAATTTATTTACAGCAGACAAAAGAAAGAAGAAAACAATAGCTTTTCTTTATACACTAAACTATTAGTTTCTCAGACCCTCTTTTCAATAACCTCTCAGAATGTGGACTTGTCTGTCATTTTATGTCGTGTCCTTCTCTCTGGGTTTGTTTTCAGCTACTCGTTTCACAAAAGCCAACCACTGTCTCTATAAACAGGTTCATTGCTTCATGAAATATAAATCGTCTGGGCTATGTTTTATTTAATGCTATTAATTCCTGTCTTAGAAAATAAAACCTCAATCTGTAGCAGACTGAAAGAAGCACACAAGGTATTTCATTACCAGACTTTGACTTAAAAAATTTTTTTAAAAACTTCATACACTTTTAAAAAAATAAAATAAAATAATTTCAAAAACCTCATAACACTTTAAATTCCAAGATTTCAACATAACCAAGCTCTTTCTACGATTAAAAAAAATTGAAGAGACAACAAATCTTTAAGATGTAAACACCAAGATCTTTTTTAAAGATGTGCAAATGATTTCTTAAGAAAGGCAAGTAATGGTGTCTCTTAGACTTTGAGGTTCCAGAACATGTTTGGATGGTCAGATTATATTCCTTGAGTAGCTTACAATTATTTTCCAAACCCCATATATAACAAAATGCAAACCCTTTCTTTTTAACCAAATACTTTCCCAGTTTTAAAACTAAGTCATTTAAGGAAGATGCTTGTGCCATGATTCTTTTCTACTTAGGTCATTAAATGTTGTATGCCACCAACTCTTTGATTCCTTTGGAAGCCATTTGTAAGGACTTCTCTAAGCCCTTTTTCTTAGAAACAGAACATTTTTATTGTCAGGGTAAATTAACTCAATCATCAGAAGTCTCAGGTTCATGTGGAAACGCCGAGCCCAGGAGGTTTGGGTGAGTTATGAACTTGGTAGGACGCATTCTCTGCCACCCCCAGCAATCAGTGCCTTTTCCAGCGACAGCAATGCAATGGTCAAACGCTGCGGGAGACAATGAGGCGAGTCTCTGCCACAGGCAGGTGATCAATAATGTTGTCAGCCTCTTCTTAAGGTTTGGAAGAATAGGGGCTTCTTAACACTCCAGTAAATGAACAAAAACAAACACCTCCACTACAAAAGCAAAACACTACACATCCAAGCATGGAATTGCTCGCAAATGTGAAAGGGTTTTGTTTTGTTTTTGTTTTTGCATTTAAAGGAAGGTGTGATGAGGAAATCACTGTGGATGGTACAAATATATCATTGCCTAGAAGATTATGAAAGACTTACTTATAAAAGAGAAAATGATACATTGTGCTATACATTCATTAAAATATATATGCTATAAGGATAGTTGATGCCCTGACCAAGTTTTAAGTGTGACTCATAGACCACCTGTTTCAGAGTCCTAGGATGAACTTATAAAAATGATTCCTGGGCCCACCTCAAATCTACAGCTCCACAGGTGAATCTTATGCATGCTAAAGTTTGAGAACAATGCAATAAATAATGTCCTCAAAGTTATTTTGGTAGCCAGCATAATGGCCCCCAAAGACATTCACGTACTAATTCCAGAATCCATGACTATGTTACCTTACATGACAAAAGGGACTGTGCAGGTTATGGGTCCCGACACAGGAAGTATAACCTGGATTATCCAGAGTGCCAATCTAATCACACGAGTCCTTGAAATGAAGAAACATTCCCAGCTGCGTGCAGAGATGCACTGTGTGAAGAACTTGATCTATCAGTGCTGGCTTGGGGGAGGCGGCCATGAGCCAAGAATATGGGCAGCCCTGGAAGCTGGGAATGATCCTCAGGTACAGTCAGCAAGAAATGAGAACCCTGTTCTACACCACAAGGATGGAATTCTACCAAGGACCTGAATGTGAGCAAGAAAGGAGTCTCCTTTGAAGTCTCCAAAAAGAAGACCCTAGTGACACTTTGTGAGACTTACACCTTCTGATTTCTAGACTTGTATTATAATAAATGTGTGTGGTTTAAGACACTAAGTAATTTGTTATGACAAGAATAAGAAAGTAATACTTATAATCAATCCTGACCCATGTTAGAGGAGGAAAGAGAAGCTATGAAACAGTCTATATAATATATAAATTATAATACTATATATATATACTAGAGGCCCGGTGCACAAAAATTTGTGCACTCGGGGGGCAGGGGGAGGGGGGTCCCCCAGCCCGGCCTGTGCCCTCTCACAGTCTGGGACCCCTCGGGAGATAATGACCTGCTGGCTTAGGCCTGCTCCCGGGTGGCAGAGGGCAGGCCCAATCCCTAAGTGCAGCCCCTGGTCAGGCTCAGAGCAGGGCCGATTGGGGAGTAGGGGCGCCGCCCCGTCATGCACAGAGCAGGGCGGATCGGGAGGTTGCGATGCCACCCTCAGTCACGCTCAGG
>NW_005370635.1:664280-682779 GCF_000412655.1 Myotis brandtii
TATATTTATTTATGTATACTAGAGGCCTGGTGCACAAATTCAAGCACAGGTGGGGTCTGGCTGGCCCACTCCGATGGGGGCCCATCTGGCCCGGCCAGTGGGGGTGAGGGACCACAGGTGGTTAGCTGGCCGGCTCTGCCCCTGATTGGGGTGGGGAGGGGTGGTTGGGAGCCTGACTAGCCAGAGGTGGGGGCCATATGGGGCCCAGATCAGGCTGGTTGGCTGCTGCAGTGCGCATCATAGCCTCCAGTTGTTCTGGTCAGTCTGGTCATTGTGCCATTCCAGTTCCTGGGCTTTTATATATATAGACTAGAGGCCTGTTGCATGAAGAGATTCGTGCAATAGACCTTCCTTTCCCCTGGCTGCTGGCACCGATTTGCTTCCGGCACCTGGGGCCCAGGCCTTCGCTCTGGCCAACTTCTGGCCGGAGCTGGCCCCGGGGCCGTGAGGCCTCGCTGCTCCACTGGCCCCAGAAACGTCAGGCCTCGCTCCACCGCTTGGAGCCTACATATGCAAATTAACCGCCATCTTTGTTGGCGGTTAATTTGCATATCGCGCTGATTAGCCAATGGGAGGTGTAGCGAAGGTATGGTCAATTACCATGTTTGTCTATTATTAGATAGGAGGATAACTGTATATACTATCACTATACCATATATCACATACTGTCTAACTATATATAAAGGCCATATTATATAATTGCATATTCTATTACATTTCATAACTGTATATTGTATACACACACAGAGAGAAATACACAGAAATGTTACTTGTCTTTAGAAATTGGCATATGAGTCTCTTAATGCTTCTCTTTGTGCTTTTATTTTTCAAAAGTTTGCATGACAATATGTATTAATTTTATAATCAGAAAAAGTTACTCAAAATTTAAGTAAAAAGAGGTGAATATGAGTTGGACTTAGCCTGGGGAAGCGGACCCCTGAAGATCAAGTTCAGCCTCCAGGCATTCTGCTTCCTGAATGTGGCTCTTGGGCCATCTGTATGGGAACCCAAGCTCACTCACCTTCTTCTCTTTGATTCCAGAGACAACATTAGGGACTTGATTACTTACAACACCTGTTCTTCATGGGAAAGCAGCCCAGACAACTGATTAGATTATTTTTAATCTCTCATTTAGAAAGCCCAAGTTGCTACAACTGGTATTCTGTCCAATTGGATGAACACAATCAACATGTTAGCCAGAAGATTCAGTAATTGCTGTTGCTAGAAAATATTAATAGCTCAGACAAAGGTATAGCATTTTAAGTTCATGACATTCATGGTTGACTATGCCAAGCAGAAAGGGAAAAATACCAAGTAGATTCAAATCTCATTTGATGGATGGAGGAAAACTAAATATCTATTAGCATGAACACAAAGTATAGTATAAAAATAAAGTAAAATTTCTACTAGAGCTATTGAATCCTGCAGAGTGTAAGTCAAAGGTAGTACAGGAGGATGTGCTGCTACCTGTTCACTGAACCAGACCCCTCAAGGCAAATCGGAGTCTCAGCGATGTCTGGCTTTAAATAATGATGAGCCAGAATGACAATTTGCTAATTTGAGTGAAAAATTCATTTTGTATGGGGACTGTAATAACACCAATCCATGGATATCTGAGCAGAGAGATCTAGGTTCAAGTCTTGGCCCCTACACTTGATTGCTGGGTGACCTTGGGTAGACCTTGATCCCAAGGTTTAAGCCTCGGTTACTTCTTCTATAGAAAAAGTTATAACGGCATCTTACTGAGGTGTTTTACATTAAATTAGATAATGCATCCAAATGACATATGGGGAGAGCTCATAAAATGTTAGCCATTACTATCCCATTTTGTAGATGAAGCTCAAAAAGGTACAGTAATTTGCCCCAAATCTCAGAGATAGAAAATGGATGCAAATCCAAGTGACCTGACTCCTCATATACAAATCATAGATAACAAGAGAAAAGATAGGAAGAAATTCCATATTATTGGAAGGAGACTGGAATGTATTCTCATTTCTGCAATATGTATAGTCCATCCTGCCCCATGCCAGGGAGGAAACAGAAGTCTCTCCTTCATGATTGGAAGCCACCTGAATCAAAGGCTGTCATATTCAGTTGTGCAAGCTGCTCACTATACAACTCTTTGAGAGCTCACATAGGCAGCAGCCTTAAAGGTAACTGACTCATGAACTGTAGAACCATTGTTATGCACTGGGAACTAAGAGGGCCCTGGGAGTGAGAAGCTAAATTGCAGAAGCTATATAATGTCAGGAATGCATGCAAGTATGATCAAAATTTTCTATGATTCCCAGAGGCACAGGGAATAGCACCCAGTAGGACTGCCACTTCTTTCTGCGGCACTCAACAGTTCTCCCTGCAGAGAGGACAGGGCACTTTTGTGCATGTTTCCATAATGCCAGTTGCTACTTTGGCAGTGCTTAGTCACTGTTAAAAGTTTGAAATAGCTCCAGGGCCAAAACCTTACAATAGGATTCTGAGGCATGAAAGAAATGCTGTGCATGGTGAAATGATTTCAAGGGAAATCTTCTAGGAAATGAGAACATGCCAGTCGTCAGCATTCCCCAGCAGTTAGGACTGGGTGGGCTGTCCACCCGTGGGCCTTGGAGCTCAGCCTCGCCCTCATCAGAGTGTGAGCACATCTGTCTGTGTCCTGGTAGCTCCCCAAGCTGGGAGGCTGCTGAGAGCCCAGAAAGACTGTGTGACTCCTCCCTGCATTTCTGCTGCCTGGCACAGAGCAAGGTATCAACACATATTCAATGAATGAATGAGTTTATAATTTCTTGAAGAGGCCTATCTGATTATGAATAGACCCCATATTGTAGAAATTCCTTTGAGAAACTGAATTTTTGGCAAAAATGAGTCAGAGTGACTTGCCTGTCCCCAGGCTGATGCGAAAAAGCTCTTTCTCCCGCCCCACAGTGAGCAAAGGAAGGCCAGGAACTAGAAGAAAGTGCCCTCAGGACTCGGGGATTCTCACCATATTGGCTCATCCTAGTCTAGTGCAAGGAGACCTGTCCTAGTCCTCCCTTGGAATTAGGCAGGAGGTGGGTGGTCCCCAAAGTCTTCCAGAACCATCACCATAGCTATTCTTTCCATTGTCCCTTTGAGGAAGAGGATGTAATAAGCTTTGGGCCTCCTGAAGTCTGTCAAGATGCAGGCAGAACAATTATTTACACTGTGTTCAGTTGCCTTTCCCCTACTCTTTAGGCACTCTAATATATATATATATATTATATTTTAAAACCTTAGTCTTTACATTATGTTTCCCCAGTAAAGCCACAAAGCTGCCTCCATCCTGTTAGGTTCTTGGCATATCATTTGAAATTCCTCTCCCAACCTCCCAGCCTCCCAAATAATAAGTAACCAAATAATAAGATTGTCGCCCAGGGTGAGATTTCATCTGGGCAATGAAGTGTGCACACCTAGGGCTTTGATTTAATTCTTATGGACTAAGCTGATTAAGTGCTGAGCAGTTTAGAATCTTTTATAATTTTATTAGATTTCAGAGATGAAATGAAAGGAAGCCTGACCAGAGACAAAAACAGCCAAATCCGGCCGCATGGAAGGGTCCTTGGGGCTAGCTTTCAGGAGTCAAATGCTCAGTAATACATACAAAGCGTGGCTCTCTGAACAATGGGCATAAAATTTCAATGTGAAAATAACTGTTGTGGTGCCAGGAAATACAGTGACATGCTTTTGTCTTGAAGCATCATGCTTTTGCTTTAATGAAACCATAGATTATTGATTCTCATACTCGGGGAACATTGTCTTAATGGATATGGTCTCGCGTTATATTACTACTACAGCCATTAGCTCGTGCAACTAAAAGCAAATGACTTCACCTCCCTGTGCCTTTTCTCCCTGGAACCTGTCTCGCAGAATTTAGAAAAATGAGGACATTCAAGTAAGAAAACATGTGTGTCCACATGTAAAAGAGGCAATAAAAGTCGAATGTGCAACTGCTCTTTATGCTTCTTGCTGGTTTCCTGGGGGTCAGGATTCCTTTGGCAACATCATCTTAATAATATCTCAACAAACACAAAAATGTCATTGATGTGCCTATCACACCTGGCTCGATCCTGACCCCTAGACCCGTGGTCGGCAAACTGCAGCTCGCGAGCCCTGATGTGCCTATCACTCCTGGCTCGATCCTGAGACAGTCTTTCCTCTCTTCCCCTCTAGACCCATTCTTAAGCCACACTATGCCTCTCAACGTTACTCTCATGCAGATCTTTCCCAGGCCTCTCATTTACAGCCCTAATTTCTCATCCTCTCTTGAGTTTCATATCTCCAGTTATCCATGAGATATCTCCACTTGGGTATAAAAAAATTAATAAGCCAAGAACTACTTCACCACTCTCCTCTCCTAATTTCTCCTTCCATCAGTGGTGTGAGGTTCTCCAGGCTCAGAAATCCATTCTTCTTCACCCCCAACATCGAATCAATCACCATGCCCTACTCATTTTCTTTGCTATTAATATTTTCCTTTTTATTTCTTTAGTTTTGCTCTTAATCCAGGACTCATTAACTTATCTGTAGTTTTTTTTCTAATTCCCTTCCATGTTGTCCCGATTCCTCTGATCTCTACTATTATTCTCCACACAGCTGCTAACTCAACCAGACAGAACTTTCCTCGTGTCCATCATATAAACTCTGATTTCCACAGTGGGGCTTTGACATTACCTCTGTTCTGTTTACTCCATCAGCTTTATAAGCTCCTTCCGCATGCCCCACCCCTAACAGGAGTCCTGTCCTCCAGCTAAGCTCATTTGCGTTCTGGCTCAATGCACTGATTGTTTGTTCCTGCTATTAACATTCCAAAATAATTAATTGAATAAATGAATGGACGGATACATTGAACAGGTGCATGTGCCCACAACTCAACTCTCCTCTGCTAACTCTGTCCCTCACCACCACAATCAAAGCAAAATGTGTTCATTCATAAAGCCTTTGAAAATGGATCTTCTTCACAGCTTGCTGCTGCTCAGAAGTGGTGTTATTCTTCCCTGGGTTCACGCCTCAGACATGTGATCTGCAGTTTTACATGTATGTGTGTTCTCCTAGATTGCAAGTTGCTCACCAAATCCAGTTCCTCTTTTTACATGCAACTGGGCGTGTAATTGGACTAGGTTTCCCAGCCTCCTTTGAAATTAGTGAGGTGTGGCTATGTAACTAATGGACAATGGAATGTGAGTGAGAGCGATGTGGGTCACTTCCAGGCTGTACCTCCTCCATGCTTTCTTTTCGGTCTCCCTGGGGTGGGAAAAGGCAAAGAGCAAGTAGCCTTGGGGGTCAGGCATTGAAGATGGAAAAGTCGCTACCAGCGTGGGCCCCTAAGTAATGAGAAGAGTTGGCCACTGACCTAGAACATTTCCCTGGTTGAGGATATGAAAGAGAAATAAACTTCTGTATCTGGAGCCACTGAAATTTTGCTAGTTCTTGCTACAGCAGTTCAGCCTTCTCTAAATAATGCCCTACTCAACTGGATGACGAGTGCTCTAATTATCTTCACAGTGTGAGCAGTCAGGACTACACCTGGATGAGAATCAAAGCTGCAGAAATGCCTCAGAGAAGGATCAGGTAATCCAACAGAAGGTGCAAAGGTGGGCGGGCTATGGTGGCACTTCGGGATTCCTCATGAGTGGGGATGTGGGTTGAATCACAGACAAGGAGGAAGACATGTTAGAAGAAATAATGAGTGGTCAGTGCTAGAGACTGGTGAGGCAAAAGCTAAGAGAGTAGATTTCAAAAGCACCAGGGTTCATTTTCACTGCGTTGGTGAATCTGAGCAAAAGTAAGCTGTGATCTAGAAGAATTTATTAATAGACTTTTCTTCCAACCTTACCTGGTACACCTCTGGGAGTCTTACTTCTGCAGGTTTCTGGTTATTTCCCTATCTGTTCCATCTCTCGGAGACCACAGAAGGTTTAGTCAAAGGAGAGTCTTCTGCATCCCTACAATAACCCTCCTCAGTTCTCTCCCCTGGGCCCTAGGACGGGCTAGAGTTCTGACAGTGGGGCTTTTGTCCAGGGCCTAAACTCCACCCCATTGCCAAGGACATCTCAGGCCAGGCTAAGTGGCAGAAAGCTGAAGACACTCACCCTGGACCTCTAGATGAGCCCACCTTCCAGGAACTGAGTGGGCATAGGAAGATCTCAGAGGCTGGTGAAGGGGTGACCTGGAGAAACATTTTGGCACTGAGTGTGCCAAGACAGAGAAGAAAGCAATGGAGGTAGGATGGGTCTTTAGGGCACTGAGGGGCTGAAATTTGTAGACTTTGGGCTCATTCATTCATTAGATAAACAAGTATTGAATATTTATTAAGTTCCAGGAACTATGCATATAAAATTTTGATGCTGTGGAAGAGTATAAAGAAGCAGTATACCCATTTTTCTACAAGTCAAATGGAAACTAAAAGCAGGGCATATGGTCATATTTAATATCCCCAGCACAAGGTTGTTGAAATTGTTGAGGTTTTGTACAAATATTTGGACTAGGCCACTTTGAGGTCCCCATCTTGAGCAGTCCCTGGCTAGGAAGGGGATGAGATGCAGGAAGGAAGAACCACAAGTAAAGTCATAATCCATGGGGAAGGGGCATGCCCACCTGGATGTCCAGATGTAAATTATCAGCTAAGAGTCTCTAATATGCAGCTAGTAGGGCAGCAGATCATAGAACTGAGAACTGCTCTTAAATAAAGAGTCATATTACTGCAGCAACTTGATCAGCATCATGAAATCCAGTCAGAACTGACTGATGAACAGCATCGTTTCCTGGGCATAAGGCAGGGGGCGGGGGAGTCTGGTGTCCCCAGACCAAAGCTAAAAGTCCAGTTTTAAGGACAAAACCTTGGCCCTCCAAGTCAGGGGCTAGTGAAACATTTTATCTGGAACTTAAGATAGGAGACGAAGAGGGGCTATCACAGGTGACCAGAGCCAGCACACAGGGACATCTGGCTTCCTCCATCGGTCACTGTGTCTCAAACGGAGGCTTTCTTGACAGCAATGTTTCTGCGAGATGAAGTCATTCAGGTCTGTAACCAGCTTATGTTAGGTTAGAACTTCACGCCCCTGCTGAAGTTAGAAGCTCTATATTCACTGCGGAGGGATGTCTAGGATCCCCAACTTTGCATGATCCAGGTCAGTGAAGCTCTCTTCATTTCTAGATGTGTTCTTGGGAAAGGAATCGTTCTAGGTTAAATTACTTGATGATATGTATGGTGTTTATTCCAAGGATGTTTATACTTTAACTGGCCATGAGAAGTCTTTATCCCAAAGAATTGTTCAACTATGTCGGGGAAGTATTAGGAAATCAAGATCATAAGTCTAATAACTGAGATTTCCCACATGCTCCCCTTTCACCACATGAACATATGTAGGGAAGGGTTGAGTGAGGATTTATGGGATTATATGTTTTGAGAATAGCAATGAGGTACAAGTTAAGGACAAGGGTCTGTTCCTGCCTTCAAAAGTAACTAACTATAGGACAATGGCCAAGTCATTTAGCCTTTTTGTGACATACTAATTTATGGGTAAAATCAGAATAAAAATACTTTCTACTCTTACATGGGAATAATGAAGATCAAATGAGATGATAGATGTGGACAATTCTACTAAAAACATACAAGTACAAAACTTATTATTGTGCTAATGTTGCCAACAATGTGTGTGTGTGTGTGTGTGTGTGTGTGTGTGTGTGTGTGTGTGTGTGTGTTGTGGATTTATTAAACAGTAATGGAGAAAGTAACACAGTATTGCCCAATAATTCCTAGCTTGGACCCAAACCCCAAGCAGTAGAAAGTAACTCCACTAAGAAAAGCACACACACACACACACACACACACACACACACACACACACTCACAGAGAACGTGTATGTAGAGATAGGGCTGCTAGGTCAAGGCACCGATCAAGTCAGCCAAGGTAAATGAGTAAAATAGGCAAATTCACATTTGGTGATTTTAAAAATGTATATACTTTCCCATAGAAATAACTGGTATAAGCTTGCTACTTAAAGTAAATTAGAAATCAGAAATGAGAAATAATTTATAAATATTAGCAAGTGTCCTGAAATAAGGATGCTAATTCCATCACAGACAACACAGACAGTAGAAGAGTAGGAAGTAAAAGAGTTTTGTTTTACTTTAAAATAAAGTGCAGTTAAGGAAAGGATGCCTTGTCAGTACTATCAGCTGATTACCAAGGAGAAAAATGCCCACGGCTATGCCATTCCTGGTATGAGGTGAGCCCGCATGGGTGACCAGTGCCAGGCAGGCGCATCAGCAGCCAGGACCTAGGCCCCAGACAGCTTCCCGTCAGGAGCAGGTATGAGCTTTCCCCTCCCAGCTGAGGGCTGGCTGGGGCCGCAGTGATTTCCCTGGGAGGGGCTGCCCAGACACTATAGAGACCCTCATTCCCCAGAGCACTCCCGGTTCTGTGGCCTCAGACATCAGAGCGGCCTGTGCATTTTAAGAGAATAATTCTCCCTTCTGGAGTTTAAGAGAATATAAAGCAAGCGAGTACCTTGCTTCCCTTAGCCTGCTTATACCCTATCTGTGCTTCTCAACTTTAAAAGCAACTGAAGGCAAAAAAACTTAGTTGTAGTTAAAAATTCAAAGTTCAAATGAATGACTTTTATTCCTTGGAACCTGTGTGGCTGCTTCTGTCTTTCTTTACTCTGGTATTTAGCGAGAGAGAAGGGGCCACAGAAATAGCAAAGGAGAGTTTCTAGAGAGCAATACGTAGGGATCTGTAATATGTTTACTTACGAATTAGCCTTTAGTCAACAGATTTAATATTAATTAATAATTCATAAACTGCTCTTTGCATAGAAATGACATAATTATGTCTCTGATTCAACACAAAGTGTCCGCTGCAGAATATGTAAAATGTTAATTCGTAGTGAATTGCAGTTAGGAAAGAAATTCTTTTAATTATGTAATAAGGCTCATTACAATGGGTAATCAACAAAGCTGCCAAATTAGACCTCTGGTGGCATTTTTCTATATATAGCAAATAAACCTTTGTTTGTATAAAATGTGTGTTTAAATAGTTTTAAATTGCTTTTGAGAAGGGAGCAGCAGTAAGTTCCTGAGACAGAAATGACCCTGTAATCTTCCAATTTTGTGAGCAGTGAAGATGGCTCATTCAATGGACGAAGAAGTCTTAAGTATTCCTCCAATAGTTGAACATATCCTCAAAACCTCCACTGGTTTGAACCATTGTGGTGTTGTCTTTTGTAGATTTCATCTGTTTCTGGTAGAGTTCAGATAGCAGGAGCACTATTCTCGATAGGGTATTAATGCAGCGCCTATGGAATATAGAATATCAAAGAAATAGAAAAAATGATTCCTAACTTTTGTTGATAAGACCTCAAAAACTGAGTGTCCATCCATCCCACGTGTGTGAACTTCATGGCCAAGGACTCATCAAACACACTCATAAACAAAGATGCATCTCCATCATTCACTCATCATTCACTCATTCATTCTTCAAAAACATATTGATCACTTTCCATGGTCAGGCCCAATGCCAGGAGCCCAAAGGGCTCTCAGGAGTAATTTTGAAGAATATATTTGGGCTTTAAAAACAGACCTTCCCTAGCCAGTTTGGCTCAGTGGATAGAGGGGCCTGCAGACTGAAGGGTCCTGGGTTCAATACTGATCAAGAGCATGTACTTCGGTTGCAGGCTGGATCCCTGGCCCTGGTCGAGAAGCATGTGGGAGGCAACCAATCGATGTGTCTCTCTCACATAGATGTTTCTCTCTGTGTGTCTCTCCCCCTCCCTTCCACTCTCTCAAATAAATAAATAAATAAATAAATAAATAAATAAATAAATAAATAAAATCATCCTGAATATCCAAGCATCATAGCCTCATCCTCACCACGTCATAGCCATGTGAACTTGGGCAAATAACTTCTCTGAGACTCAGTTTCCTCATCTATCTGGGGATGTCTCTACTTTGTGGGGTTCTTTACAGGTTTCAGGGGGATAATAAATGTCAGGTGTTTGGCCCCACACATGGCAGAAGACAGTGCACAAAAACTGCCTCTTTCCCCATCCTTCACGGCTTGAATGATGGTGTGTCAGCCTCAGCTGAATTTAATACACAGTATGATAGAAAGACAGTAGCTTTTACATAATTGTCTATGGAATCTCATTCAAATTAACTAATATGTTAAGTGTTAAGTGCTGTGACAGTTGCAGGAAATATAAGTAGAAAATATCTAATCCCTTCTGCCTTTTCTTGGACCCTGCACCCACACTTTCTGCCCATCCCCCAGGTTCTCAGCCCACCTATGACTTTGCCTCTAGTATGCCCTGGTCTGGAATTAGTTCTCTAGCCCTGAATGCATCTCTCTGGCCACATTTGTCCCTCTTCTCTGCAAACTCCTACGTCCTGACCTCTGCTGCCCATCAGAACCTCTACTTGGGCCTACAGAGACCAGATCCATAAAGCCCCTGTAGGGGCTTATGTCAGACTTCCTAACCCTGACAAAGAGGGTGGAAATTCCCTTCCTCCCCCACCTCACTGCAGTCCTTTCCACCAGGAAGCAGAAGTAGGCCCTGGTGAGCCAGCAGGGCAGGAAGTACAACCCTTTGGCCAACTCTGGATCAGCCTCTGAGGATCCCCTGCCAGCTATCACCAAGTAAGTGCCTGGTTAGCCCTGGTAAGGTGTGGATGTTCAGGCCCACCTCCAGATGAGCACAGAGCTGCAGCAACTGAGTAGAGACGATTGGAGGGTCTTGGGCACCTTCTTATATTCAGTGGCTCAGAGGGCCTGGCTCACAGAGGGTGCTTAATGCGTGTGGAATTGACAAATGCATGAATCTGATATTCAGGCCACCCACTAGCCCAAAGCTAGGAATGACCAGAGCATAATCACCCAGCTTAAGCAGACTCTCTGAGACCCACTCTGCCAGGAGGCTGCCAACGATCAGATTTCATGGCCTTAACAGAGACACTGATCCATCTTGGAACTATGAGTTCCTTCTGACAATGCCTGGAACCTGAACGGGGTGAGAGGAGGCTGCCGCAGTGGACATGCTCCGGGACTGACCAGGGATCCCTCCTGGAGGAGCTGGCCAGGCTGAAATGTGTGAGTCCTTTAGCCTGGAATAAGCAACCAGTGCTGCTGAGACCTCCTTGCCATGGTCGCCTTCTGCCAGGATATGTTTAGCTTTAAGAGGAGGTGCAGGGCCTGCACATTAAAAAAGAAAAAAAAAACAAAACAGGAAGGCCAGCAACAAACCAGCGTAAGGGCAGAAATACTCTGAATTTTGTTGTTAGGCCTCAGCCACTTCATCCACTTGCTCTCTTCACCCAGAAATTGCTTTTAGAAAGGGATATAATAAACAGTAAAAGATAGATTGGATGGAGGGATGGATGGATGAATAGAGAGAGAGAGATTGAGAAAGAGACAGAGACAGAGAGATAGAGGAGAAAGAGAGGGAAAGGGAGGGTTTTAAGGCCTGACCCTTTCCCAGAAGTATACACATTTAAAAACAAAATATAAACCCTTTATAAAGGACAGCCTCTATGTGGAAATGCTTGAGACAGCCCAAATGTGCTAGCTAAGAGGCAGAGCCAGGCTCAAACACAGGTTTGCTGACTCCAGATCATCTCCCCGGGCTGCACTTGTACATGGCATTAGATAGCCTTAGGGAAATAAGTAAGGATAATTAGTTACTCCTACTTTAAATATTCCTTCCAAGACGCAAAACCTGCTATAGAACCAAAAATGATTTAAATAATTTGGAGGCAATGATAACAGCATTCAGACAATTGAGACAGGAGGTAATACTGCCTTTTTTTTTTTTTTAACTCACAAAACCATTTTCTTGTAACCCAAATTCCGTTTAAATCTACACAACAGCTGCTGGTAGTATTATGTAATTCCCTAGAGGCACCTCCTCCTGAAGACAGAAATTCAAATAACTGCATCAAATCCTGGTGACCTTTGGCCACCAGCAGTGACCTTGAGGCTAAGCAGACCTCTTTTTCTATGTTACAGATACCCCAGAGTGCTGGGTATGTTTGGGTGGGCTCCTCCTGGAGTTACATTCCTTTTAAGCTATAAAACCATGGCAACAATTTCTATATGAAATTTGGATAATTCCAGTCTGTATGCTATTGGTTTTCACTAGGATGGATCACATTACAAAACTAGCTGTAAAAAGCGAACTGAGCAGCAAGAACAGACTCTCCCCAACAGCCTCCTCAAGGTCCACCCCCAGGTTCACTGCAGGTGCTGAGTTCCAGTCGTGCACATGGGGGCCTTTTTGCTGCCCCTCTGTAATCACCAGAGCCATATGAACTTGGGGTGCCAGCTGGCTCCGTAACGCACATGTTTGCTGGGGTTTCACCGCTACTTCAGGTCTAGATGAAATCGATGCACAGCCCTTCACCAAAGCTCAAAGGCCTCTCCCCACCATCCCTTAGCTCATCACAGGCTTCAACTTTTCTATTGTCTTTGACCTCCAATTCCTTGCTTCTGCTTAAATTTTGTTTTTCACTCCAGATCCATTGATCTCCACTCTAGTACTGACCCAAACTTGGCACCCACTCTCCAAAATCTCCACTTTCAGAGCAGGTTCAAAGAGTTGTACTTATTATTAACAAGTACCATTTATTGAGTGCTTGCTCTATATCAGACACTAGTCAAAACACCAATGCATATTGTCTCATTTGACTCTTTCAACAAACCTTTGAAAAGTATCCAGAGCTGTTACCTGCCGCAGAATGAAGATGGAGAGCACAGGGAAGTGACGGCACGTTCTGCCTGAGAGAAAAACAACATAAAACCATGTGGGTCAGTTGGGCCCTGGTCTTCGGTTTCTCACTGGCTCTCTCTATCCCCTGTAACAACCCCATCGGCACCCCCATCTTACTAGCTTCTATTCTCTCCCATCCCAAATTTCCTTCTCACTTATTCTGTCTGGGATTAGTCTAGGAACCTCTTTCATAGGCAGGGAAAGCCTGCTTCTTTAGAGCACCTCCTCCCCAAATCACACGAAAAGATCGCGGTGCTCAGCAGAACAAGGTGACAGGGTCTCCACAGCGGTGACTCTGCTACAGGGGTTCTCAAACTATGGCCCGCGCGTAGAGCACCTCCTCCCCAAATCACACAAACAAAAAGATCGCGGTGCTCAGCAGAACAAGGTGACTGGGTCTCCACAGTGGTGACTCTGCTTAGAAGGCCCTTGGGGCTATAAATAGCAGGCTTGGTCAATATAGTTATGGTGGTTCTTATTGCTGTTATACCTGCAATCCCCAAGAAACCAAACAAACATCAAGAATAGACCTGGACCGAAACCGGTTTGGCTCAGTGGATAGAGCGTCGGCCTGCAGACTGAAGGGTCCCAGGTTCAATTCTGGTCAAGGGCATGTACCTGGGTTGCGGGCACATCCCCAGTAGATGTGCAGGAGGCAGCTGATCGATGTTTCTCTCTCATCGATGTTTCTGACTCTCTATCTCTCTCCCTTCCTCTCTGTAAAAAATCAATAAAATATATTTTAAAAAAAAGAATAGACCTGGAACAATGTGTGGACACTTTTAGTATTTTTAACAATTCTTTTGCATTGATAGTGCATTTTCATGTTCTCAGCGACTGTGTCAAGCAGCAAGGATGGACCGGCTCCCGCCACTGGCTTAGAAGGTACTTGGGACTATAAATAGCAGGCTTGGTCAATATAGTTGTTGTGGTTCTTATTGCTGTTATACCTGCAATCCCCAAGAAACCAAACAAACATCAAGAATAGACCTGGAACAATGTGTGGACACTTTTAGTATTTTTAACAATTCTTTTGCATTGATAGTGCATTTTCATGTTCTAAATTCAGAGTTCAAAAGAATTCATGCATATATAATGAGAAGCCCACCTCTACCCTGGCCAGCAGCCACCGAATGTCTTCCCCCTTAGGGGAACCAATTTTATCAATATGTTGTGGATACTCCAGGCATCTACAAATACATCCTTTTAGATTTCACCCTTCCTTTTTTTTTTTATTACGATGGTTTTAAATGTCAGCACGCTATGTCGCTGTGAGGCACTTTGCTTCTCTCCCTCCGTAATAGCTTCCAGTGGTCCTTCCATGTCAGTAGGTAAAGAGTTCCTCATTCTTTGTTATGCTACATAGTATTCTCTGGAATTCCATAATGTTGTATGAAGCCCATCCCAAAAAGGGTGGACATTTAGGTTGACTCCAATGTTCTGCTATTATAAGCTATAGGATAATTAGTATCCTATGCATATGCCATCTTTTGAATGGCTTTTGAAAAAAATCACAAGAAGTGCTATAAGGAGGAACAGAACCTGCAGGTCCCTTACATCTCACAAAAGAGAAATTATGACAAGTGTCTCCCCTCATCTTCCCTTCTCTCCCTGCACATCTTCACCTGTCTCCTGCTGCTCTTCAGTCTCAGAGGAAGGCTGGCTGAGTCAATAATGTCTTTTTTAAAAATATATATTTTTATTGATTTCAGAGAGGAAGGGAGAGGGAGAGAGAGAGAGAGAATCATTGATTGGCTGCCTCCTGCACACCCCACACTGGGGATAGAGCCTGCAAGCCAGGCATGTGCCCTGACCTGGAATCGAACTGTGACCTCCTAATTCATAGGTCGACACTCAACTACTGAGCCACGCCGGCCGGGCAATGATGTCTTTTTTCATCAATTATCCTCCCCCCTTTCTGCTTGCCTTCTCAATCCTTCCCTCTGAACTCATTCCTTCCCATCAACCCACAGACATACTAAGTCTGCCAAGACAAAAACCAACCAACCATCCAAAACTTCCCTGACTTATTCATGGTTGTCTGGTCTGCTTTTTGTAAATGAATAGTTGTTGAGCACTCATTATGGGTCCAGCACTGATCTAAACTCTTTACATGTATTAAGTAATTTAATCCCTGACAACTCCATAAAGAAGTTATGGTAGTATCTTGCCCATTATTTATAAGTGAGGAAATAGGCAGAGAAGTTAAGTGACTTGCCAAAGATCACACAGCTAGCACATGATGGAGCCAGGGTTTGCAAACAAGCTTGATGACTACACTCGCCTTTGCCCCACACTCTCACAGAGCTGTCTCCACAAGTGTCTCTCTACTCCTCACCTCTGACTCACTCATTGTTTCCTTTAGTATCCTCCAAAACCCATTACAGTGACTTGATACACTGTCGCTCCTAAATATTTGTAGGAATAAAAATGGCCCCCATAGGATGTAGGAAAGGGATAAGTTTTAATTAGGAAAAGCAGTAAGAAATATTAGTTAATTTCAGAGGGGAAATCATAGCCTAAACTTCTTTGCTTTTGGTATGGTAAATTAAGTTAGTATTTTATGCTCCATTGTTGTTTTCTTCATTATAATATTTATCATATAAATCCGCCAACTTACATAACTCATTGGGAAGGCAAGGGATTAATTAGGCAATTTCAAGATGCATAAATACATTAATATTAACAAAATATGTATGGTGGTGGGGGGAACGCATTAAGGAACGTAAATCAAAGATAATACAGTAGAGCAAACTCACCAGTGGAAAACAGGCTTGCCATGTCTAGAACTATTCTTCTGTATTTGACAATGTGACAGGTTCCTGGCACGATCCTCCTATTCACTATAGGGCTATTAATCTCATCATACGCACCTTGAGTGAACTTGCTTTATTGCATTTGTGAGTGTGATGTGAAAGGTCATTACGGGTCACTCACTGCCAAGGCATGACTTGGCAGCCACAGTTTTTGAAACGGTTTCTGTGCACACAGTGAAGACAAACATCTGGCAATAGATGGGACTCGGGATGGCTGACGGAGGTCTTCACTCAGACATGCATTTCAGGGTCAGGCTAACTGGAAGCTCCGGCCAAGCCCAATCTCCCCACATACATGGGGGATTTTCCTGCACAGATGTCCCAGGAAAATTTTACTTAAAGGCATGCGTTCTTAAAATCCCGGCCTTAGCAGCACACTGAGAGTTGGCCGAATCTGGCCCTTTCCTTTTACAGAAAGTGAAACTGAGGCGGAGGAGTGAAAGGGAGGTGCCAAAGGCAGCGAGCTGGCTAGCAGATTCCCGGGTCTGGAAGCCTCTCACTCCACTGATAATTCCCTGCATTTTCTTACCATTTGTCTTCAGATTTTAAACACATCTCCTAGTATTGAATGGAGATTACATTTAATATACCTGTTGCTAGTCACCGGTCTCTTTATTTCATGTATTATTTGATTTCAAATGCATTTTATAGTTCAAGGAAGCTTTGTATATATGCCTTTGACCAGGTGTGGGTGTGTGCCCATGCTGCTTTGTTTGTTTGTCGAGTCTAGTAGTGTCTAACCAGGACAATGGAAAGTATTCCCGATATTTCAGAGGGGATTTGATATGATACAGGTAATGGGTTACACAGGTGGTGGAAGGGCTGGGAGTCCCAAATATGAAACTATTCCAAGCCTGTAGAGAAGCGACGGGGAAATCATGTCCCCAGGGCTCATGTTCACGGCCACTGTCACAATCTGGCTGCTGAGCCAGAACCAGGAGAGGCACCTGTTGCCCACTGACGCTGCTCTCAGTGCTGCCACTGCTGCCCAGAGCTGGGAAATAAAACAGCTGCTCCCTTCCTCCCACCCTTTATTCTCCCATCAGTACTGCCCGCTGGCAGAATCTCATAAGCCAACTGGGAAATATAGTTTACGGGCTTCTTGTCGCAGAAGTAGAGAGATAGGTGAAGAAGGGTAAGTATGCACCTAAACGACCACAGGCAGCATCTGACACACTCACCAATCAAAAATTCTTTGCGTGTCTTGTATAAGAGCAAGCTGCACACGTATGTAAACATGTATCCATTGTTGCTCCAATATCTGCCAATCTCCACTATCTTTTCTTCTTTTCTTTCCTTCCCTCCCTCTTCCCTTAGACTGTGCTAAGCCAGGCACCTCGCATTGGAAATGCAGAGTGAAGCAGGAGGGCTATACTCTGGTGGAAGGTGAGACAAGCATTTTGAGCTCTCCCTAATTCTCTTTCCTTTTTTTGTTTTTGTTCCTGCTTTCTAACTTTCCCATTCCTAACTTTTCCAAGATAGCAATTCCCTTATTTAAGTGATATGCCGATGCTGTTTAATATTCATGCTTTAGAATGCTGCTTACACTTCTGCAGTGAAGGCAGTAAATCATTCGTCTAATAGGACACTATGCCGAGATTAAGAGAGGATACTCGTTAATGAGTGTGTGTGAATTCCAGAAGTGTGCTTGCATTTCACAGCCTGCCCTTCAGAGCTGAGACTCGGATTCAGTCAAGGCTTTTCTGTATTTTTATTATAATCAATTCGAGGCATATTAATAAATAATAGACTTGTCAAAATAAGAAAAGACAGAACCATAGTTTATAGATTTTCCTCATAGATATTCCCTGAAAAATACATAAAAACCAGTTTGTTCACTGATTCAACTAAATTTATTGACAGTTAACAATGCATTGGTGCTGAGGGCTGAGAACACAGAAGAAAACAAGAGAGACTTTCTGTTCTCAGGGAGCTTGTAGCCTAGTGGGGGAGGCAGACCGAAGAATTAAGTGACAGCCCAGGTACAAAGTGCCTAATGACGGGGTAAGAACACAGAGAGGGGGTACCCATGGCAGCCTGTAGGCTTGTTTAGATGAGACAGAAGGTGCATACAAGTCTACTGAAGAAGGAAAGAGGAGGAGGGGGCCTTTTGATCCTCAGGTACATAACATAGGAGGGGCATGAGACAGGAGTAAAGGGAGGTGCAGGAATGACTTCCATGAAGGGCAAAAGGAGATGACAATGGTTGTTAGCAGAAGTTGGCTTATGGATTTAAATACTGGGCAAAAGGCTCTATTCTGAAGGAAGTGAGTGAGCTTCAGGGGAGAGAAAAAGATGGCTCTGGAAGCACCATGAAGGGCGATTGGAAGCACTCAAGACTGAGACAGAGGGACCAGCTGGAAGGAACTGTGGTACCTGAGTGTGAAATGACAAAGACTTACACGATGCAACTGGATAGAGAAATGAAGAGCAGAGGGCAGAGACAAGAAATACATAAGCTAAGAGAGGCAAGAAAATATAGTGAGAAAAGTAGTGCAGTGAACACAGAAGAATCTAAAATGATGGCAGGGTGCTGACTGGGGTGACCAATGGACCAGTGGTCCAATGACCAAAGTAGGAAAACATAGGAGCAGGACAAGCTCAGGGACACTGGTGCCGTGGGAAAATGGCTGGGGGAGAATTTTGAACGCACTGAATTTCAAATGCCTAGGAAATATCCCAGTGGTTGATGGGAAATAAGGATGTGGAGCTCAATAGACAGGCAGCGCCATCTACATGACTTTGGGAGTTATCTGCTCTCTAGTGAAACCATATAGAAAGAATCACCCAGGAAGGGGAGAAGGAGACCAAGGTAACAGCGCTTGAGAAACTCAATATTTAAAGGACTTACAGGGTAAAAGAAACTCACAAAGAAAACTGGGAAGGAATGGTTAGAACTGCAAGAAGAA
>NW_005370635.1:684668-685402 GCF_000412655.1 Myotis brandtii
AGAACACCAAGAAGAAAACTGGGAAGGAGTTATAACTGCAAGAAGAAGAAAATGTGTGTGTCCTCTGCCTCAGTCATGAACCTACATCTCCCAAGTTGCTTTGGTTGGAATGTAGGGGACCATCCTGCCACTTCCAGTTCTTTGTTGAGGTCTATTAATTGTGTCTTTGAAATATACTACAGCCCTGGCTGGTTTTTCTCAGTGGTTAGAGCGTCGGCCTGTGAACCTAAAGGTCTCGGGTTCGATCCCTGGCCCTGGGACATGTGTAGGAGGCAACCAATTGATGTGTTCCTCTCTCCATCTCTCTCTCCCTCTCTCTCTCTCTCTCTCTTTCTCCCCCTCCCTCCCTCCCTCCCTCCTTCCCTTCCACTCTCTCTAAAAATCAATGGGAAAAATACCCTCTGGTGAGAATCAAAAATATATATAAAAGGCCCATGGCCGTCATGCCATAATGCCGTCACGACTAAACGAGCAGCAGCTCTTGCAGCGGGTGGGGCAGGGTAGGGTGCAAGCTACAAGCAGTGGAGAGCTACGAGCGGCAGAGAGCTATGAGCAGTGGAGGGCAGGGCAGCGAGCTAGGAGCAGCAATGGGCCAGGTGGCCAGCTGAGGCAAGCAGAAGCGAGCTACTAGCGAATGATTTCGAGTGTGCTGGGCCTCCAGAATATAGATAGATATAGATATAGATATAGATATAGATATAGATATAGATATAGATATAGATATAGATATAGAT
>NW_005370635.1:686002-688279 GCF_000412655.1 Myotis brandtii
TTTTTTTTTAATTTCTTTATTGGTTAAGGTATTACAAATGTGTCCTCATCCCCCCATTACCCTTTCCCATTGATGATGGTAAATTTTTGCTGAACAGACAAAAATGTCCATTATACCTCGGGCCTCATGCTTTTTAAAGGAAATCATAGTTTTAACTGTCCAAACCTTGATTTTCCTTATGATTCTTCGTCAACTCCCTCCTCCCTGACTCAAATGTTGATATGCCATAAATTTCAATGCCTTTAATGGGACCCAGTACCAAATCCCCTGGGCTCCTAATGTTCAATTTCTATGTCACATCTTAGCAACCTTCAGGAAGTCAGGTAAGGAATTTTGCACCTTCTACATTCAGACTAAATTGAGAAGTAGCTTTCACCATGGAAAATTTGTCTCACTGGGTAAATGTCTGCCAGACCATTACTGTACCTTTCTGCAACCTTTATGAGGTGTGGAGTGAGCATGTTTAAAAGAAAATCCCTTAACAGGATTTCTCATGAGTCCGTTGCCAGAGTTGGCAGACAGTGAGTGAAAGCGAGCTGACAAGGAGGGAGATGGCGCTCTGCTCTGGGACTCGGCCTCATTAGCGCTTGGCAGCACAGGCCTAACGGAAGTCTTGAAGTCTTGTTGGGAGGATCCCGGGATCTAGGTCTGAGGACTGTCTCCAGAAGAAGGTGGTAAACAATAGCCTGGGTATCGGTGCTGGAGTCAGCCTGCCAGGCAAGCCCTGCAGCCAGCATGTATCGCTCTGACACTGTTTCCCATCATGGACGCCCCTGAAGGCTCTAGCGCTGGGCACCATTTTTCAGATAGAAAGTTAGTAACTCAATTGGCATCCACCTGGGCCCTGTGGCAAGTAGACTAAAGTGTGTTTTCCCTTAAAGTGACAATGCAGTGATAAATAGGCCTCCTATCTCTCCCTCCTGGTAAGGCTTGTCCTCTGGCTCAGTGGGATATGAAAACTGTTTCCAGAAACACCTTGCTCGAGAGAGAGGTGCGTATTCCCCTTTCTCCCAAACCACGCTCGAAGCAGAGTGTGGACACAGAGCTGCATTCGGAGCCTAGTGACTGGTGACAATACCAGATTTTCCTTCAGGTCTTCACCCAAGAAGAGAAGATTGTCAATGTGCCTTCCATCTAGCCCTCCCACCCAGCTTCCCTGGGAGATAGGACAGTAGTCTCCACAACTGTCAAAGCCAGAACAGCTACATAGGAAGCACGACAGGGAAAGGGGCCCACAGAGGAGTGAGGGAAGGTGCCACCTTGCCAACAGGACGTCCTTGAGCTGAATTTAATGGAGGAATGGGTTCACGGCAGGTCTTTCGCTCTCCATACTAGAGGTAGATGGCAACCGATCTTCCCAAAACCTTGCATCTGTTCCACACTGATTTTCAAGGCCACAGATTCTCACAACAGATGAAAAAGAGAGCCCCAGAGTCCTGGGCAGGAGCCTCACAAGCAGCCCCACTCCCCACCACCCCCCCTTCCCATGCAAGATACCCAGGCCTCGGAAGTCTTGGCTTCAAAGAAGGGCCATTTAGTGGTAGCAGCAAACCAACCCACAGATGGAGAAGGAGTCTTGCTGACTCGCAGCCACTCACTGTTGGGAAACCTTCCATTCCTGCCTCCTGCCCAGTCCCTTCCTCTCAGGTCTGGCACGTCGGTCCAGGAAGGGGGGTGGTCTCTGCTCCTACACAAATGCAGGCCCCCCTTGGGCATGTTCCAGGGTTCAACCCTGACCCCCTGCAGAATCATTTGGGGAGCTCTTAAAGAAACAAACATTCAGGCCCCACCTCCAGACCCACTGGATGTGGTGCCCAGGGATTTAAAAATCATCTTTTTAATTAACTTAATTTAATTAAATTTAAAATGAAAGTATAGTTGCTATATAATATTAGGTTCAGGTATACAATGTAGTGATAAATCATTTTAAAAAAGGACTTAGCCTGCAGGTGTGGCTCAGTGGTTGAGTGTGGACTCATGCACCAAGAGGTCACTGGTTCAATTCCCAGTCAGGGCGCATGCCCAGGTTTCAGGCAGCTGATCAATGATTCTCTCTCATTGATGTTTCTATCTCTCGATTCCTTGCCTTTCCATATATATATACACAAATTAGCCAGGACGCCGTAACAGTCATGACCGCTCAGGAGGAGGCGGGGCTCGCAGATGGGTGGGAGGGGACTGCTGTGCGGTGAGGCAAGCCACAGATGGTGCAGGCCCTCAGAGAGCAGGGCAGAGCAGGCCCGCAGAGAGAAGGGAGCAGGGCCTGCCTGCCAGCCA
>NW_005370635.1:688585-688911 GCF_000412655.1 Myotis brandtii
GCATGTACCTAGGTTGCAGGCTCCTCCCTGGCCAGGGCCCAGGTCAGGGCTCATGCAGGAGGCAACCAATCGAAGTATCCCTCTCACATTGATGTTTTTCTCTGTCTTTCCCTTTCTCTTCCACGCTCTCTAAAAATCAATGGAAAAATATCCTCAGGTTAGGATAAGAAAAAGAAAGAATGAAATAAATGTCATATCCTATGAAAGAGACATCTTGAAAATGCCTAAAGAAAATTGTCATTTTTTCGTGGTAAAGGGACTAGAGTCTGTGTTGATGAAAACACCTTGCCGGCTACGGCAGCCAGCAGTGGCAGCAGCAGCAGGGT